>NW_027650670.1:0-52907 GCF_965287045.1 Carcharhinus amblyrhynchos
CACAGAGACACTGAGACACAGAGCCACTGAGACTCTGAGACTCTGAGACACCGAGACACCGAGACACTGAGACTCTGAGACTCTGAGACACCGAGACACCGAGACACTGAGACTCTGAGACTCAGAGACACTGAGGACACAGAGACACTGAGACACAGAGACCCTGAGACACAGAGACACTGAGACACAGAGCCACTGAGACTCTGAGACTCAGAGACACTGAGACACAGAGACACTGAGACACTGAGACACAGAGACACTGAGACACAGAGACACTGAGACACTGAGACACTGAGACACTGAGACACAGAGACCCTGAGACACAGAGACACTGAGACACAGAGACACTGAGACTCTGAGACACAGAGACACTGAGACACAGAGACACTGAGACACTGAGACACAGAGACACTGAGACACAGAGACACAGAGACACTGCAGACACCTGAGACTCTGAGACACGAGACACCGAGACACTGAGACTCTGAGACTCTGAGACACCGAGACACCGAGACACTGAGACTCTGAGACTCAGAGACACTGAGACACACACGAGACACTGAGACTCAGAGACACAGAGACACTGAGACACAGAGACACTGAGACACTGAGACACTGAGACACAGAGACACAGAGACCCTGAGACACTGAGACACTGAGACACAGAGACACTGAGACTCTGAGACACAGAGACACTGAGACACAGAGACACTGAGACACTGAGACACAGAGACACTGAGACACAGAGACACTGAGACACTGAGACACTGAGACACAGAGACACTGAGACACTGAGACACAGAGACACTGAGACACAGAGACACTGAGACACTGAGACACTGAGACACTGAGACACTGAGACACAGAGCACTGAGACTCTGAGACTCTGAGACACCGAGACACCGAGACACAGAGCCACTGAGACTCTGAGACTCAGAGACACTGAGAGACACAGAGACACTGAGACACTGAGACACAGAGACACTGAGACACAGAGACACTGAGACACTGAGACACAGAGACACTGAGACTCAGAGACACTGAGACACAGACTGAGACACTGAGACACAGAGACACAGAGACACTGAGACACTGAGACACAGAGACACTGAGACACAGAGACACAGAGACACTGAGACACTGAGACACTGAGACACAGAGACCCTGAGACTCAGAGACACTGAGACACAGAGACACTGAGACACTGAGACACAGAGACACTGAGACACAGAGACACTGAGACACTGAGACACTGAGACACTGAGACTCAGAGACACTGAGACACAGAGACACTGAGACACTGAGACACAGAGACACTGAGACACTGAGACACTGAGACACTGAGACACAGAGACACAGAGACACTGAGACACTGAGACACTGAGACACAGAGACCCTGAGACACAGAGCCACTGAGACTCTGAGACTCAGAGACACTGAGACACCGAGACACTGAGACTCTGAGACTCAGAGACACTGAGACACAGAGACACTGAGACACTGAGACACAGAAACAGCCTGAGAAACTGAGACACTGAGACACAGAGACACTGAGACACTGAGACACTGAGACACTGAGACTCAGAGACACTGAGACACAGAGACACTGAGACACTGAGACACAGAGACACTGAGACACTGAGACACAGAGACACTGAGACACAGAGACACAGAGACACTGAGACACTGAGACACTGAGACACAGAGACCCTGAGACACAGAGCCACTGAGACTCTGAGACTCAGAGACACTGAGACACCGAGACACTGAGACTCTGAGACTCAGAGACACTGAGACACAGAGACACTGAGACACTGAGACACAGAGACACTGAGACACTGAGACACAGAGACACTGAGACACCGAGACACTGAGACACTGAGACACTGAGACACTGAGACACAGAGACACTGAGACACAGAGACACTGAGACACTGAGACACTGAGACACTGACAGAGACACTGAGACACAGAGACACTGAGACACAGAGACCTGAGACACTGAGACACTGAGACACTGAGACACCGAGACACTGAGACTCTGAGACTCAGAGACACTAGAGACACAGAGACACTGAGACACTGAGACACTGAGACACTGAGACACTGAGACACTGAGACACAGAGACACTGAGACACAGAGACACTGAGACACTGAGACACAGAGACACAGAGACACTGAGACACTGAGACACTGAGACACTGAGACACAGAGACACAGAGACACAGAGACACTGAGACACTGAGACACTGAGACACAGAGACCCTAGGACACAGAGCCACTGAGACTCTGAGACTCAGAGACACTGAGACACCGAGACACTGAGACTCTGAGACTCAGAGACACTGAGACACAGAGACACTGAGACACTGAGACACAGAGACACAGAGACACTGAGACACTGAGACACAGAGACACTGAGACACCGAGACACTGAGACACAGAGACACTGAGACACTGAGACACAGAGACACAGAGACACTGAGACACTGAGACACAGAGACACTGAGACACCGAGACACTGAGACTCTGAGACTCAGAGACACTGAGACACAGAGACACTGAGACACTGAGACACAGAGACACTGAGACACTGAGACACAGAGACACTGAGACACCGAGACACTGAGACTCTGAGACTCAGAGACACTGAGACACAGAGACACTGAGACACTGAGACACTGAGACACTGAGACACTGAGACACAGAGACACTGAGACACAGAGACACAGAGACACTGAGACACAGAGACACTGAGACACTGAGACACAGAGACACTGAGACACAGAGACACAGAGACACTGAGACACTGAGACACTGAGACACAGAGACCCTGAGACACAGAGCCACTGAGACTCTGAGACTCAGAGACACTGAGACACCGAGACACTGAGACTCTGAGACTCAGAGACACTGAGACACAGAGACACTGAGACACTGAGACACAGAGACACTGAGACACTGAGACACAGAGACACTGAGACACCGAGACACTGAGACACTGAGACACAGAGACACTGAGACACAGAGACACAGAGACACTGAGACACAGAGACACAGAGACACTGAGACACTGAGACACTGAGACACTGAGACACAGAGACACAGAGACACAGAGACACTGAGACACTGAGACACTGAGACACTGAGACACAGAGACCCTGAGACACAGAGCCACTGAGACTCTGAGACTCAGAGACACTGAGACACCGAGACACTGAGACTCTGAGACTCAGAGACACTGAGACACAGAGACACTGAGACACTGAGACACAGAGACACAGAGACACTGAGACACTGAGACACAGAGACACTGAGACACCGAGACACTGAGACTCTGAGACTCAGAGACACTGAGACACAGAGACACTGAGACACTGAGACACAGAGACACTGAGACACTGAGACACAGAGACACTGAGACACCGAGACACTGAGACTCTGAGACTCAGAGACACTGAGACACAGAGACACTGAGACACTGAGACACTGAGACACTGAGACACTGAGACACAGAGACACTGAGACACAGAGACACAGAGACACTGAGACACAGAGACACTGAGACACTGAGACACAGAGACACTGAGACACAGAGACACAGAGACACTGAGACACTGAGACACTGAGACACAGAGACCCTGAGACACAGAGCCACTGAGACTCTGAGACTCAGAGACACTGAGACACCGAGACACTGAGACTCTGAGACTCAGAGACACTGAGACACTGAGACACAGAGACACTGAGACACTGAGACACAGAGACACTGAGACACTGAGACACAGAGACACTGAGACACCGAGACACTGAGACTCTGAGACTCAGAGACACTGAGACACAGAGACACTGAGACACTGAGACACAGAGACACTGAGACACTGAGACACAGAGACACTGAGACACTGAGACACAGAGACACAGAGACACTGAGACACTGAGACACTGAGACACAGAGACCCTGAGACACAGAGCCACTGAGACTCTGAGACTCAGAGACACTGAGACACCGAGACACTGAGACTCTGAGACTCAGAGACACTGAGACACAGAGACACTGAGACACTGAGACACAGAGACACTGAGACACTGAGACACAGAGACACTGAGACACCGAGACACTGAGACACTGAGACACAGAGACACTGAGACACAGAGACACAGAGACACTGAGACACAGAGACACAGAGACACTGAGACACTGAGACACTGAGACACTGAGACACAGAGACACAGAGACACAGAGACACTGAGACACTGAGACACTGAGACACAGAGACCCTGAGACACAGAGCCACTGAGACTCTGAGACTCAGAGACACTGAGACACCGAGACACTGAGACTCTGAGACTCAGAGACACTGAGACACAGAGACACTGAGACACTGAGACACAGAGACACAGAGACACTGAGACACTGAGACACTGAGCACAGAGACACTGAGACACCGAGACACTGAGACTCTGAGACTCAGAGACACTGAGACACAGAGACACTGAGACACTGAGACACAGAGACACTGAGACACTGAGACACAGAGACACTGAGACACCGAGACACTGAGACTCTGAGACTCAGAGACACTGAGACACAGAGACACTGAGACACTGAGACACTGAGACACTGAGACACTGAGACACAGAGACACAGAGACACTGAGACACAGAGACACAGAGACACTGAGACACAGAGACACTGAGACACTGAGACACAGAGACACTGAGACACAGAGACACAGAGACACTGAGACACTGAGACACTGAGACACAGAGACCCTGAGACACAGAGCCACTGAGACTCTGAGACTCAGAGACACTGAGACACCGAGACACTGAGACTCTGAGACTCAGAGACACTGAGACACAGAGACACTGAGACACTGAGACACAGAGACACTGAGACACTGAGACACAGAGACACTGAGACACCGAGACACTGAGACTCTGAGACTCAGAGACACTGAGACACAGAGACACTGAGACACTGAGACACAGAGACACTGAGACACTGAGACACAGAGACACTGAGACACAGAGACACAGAGACACTGAGACACAGAGACACAGAGACACTGAGACACAGAGACACTGAGACACTGAGACACAGAGACACTGAGACACAGAGACAAGGGACACTGAGACACTGAGACACTGAGACACTGAGACACAGAGACCCTGAGACACAGAGCCACTGAGACTCTGAGACTCAGAGACACTGAGACACCGAGACACTGAGACTCTGAGACTCAGAGACACTGAGACACAGAGACACTGAGACACTGAGACACAGAGACACTGAGACACTGAGACACAGAGACACTGAGACACAGAGACACAGAGACACTGAGACACAGAGACACTGAGACACTGAGACACAGAGACACTGAGACACAGAGACACAGAGACACTGAGACACTGAGACACTGAGACACAGAGACCCTGAGACACAGAGCCACTGAGACACTGAGACACAGAGACACTGAGACACAGAGACACAGAGACACTGAGACACTGAGACACTGAGACACAGAGACCCTGAGACACAGAGCCACTGAGACTCTGAGACTCAGAGACACTGAGACACCGAGACACTGAGACTCTGAGACTCAGAGACACTGAGACACAGAGACACTGAGACACTGAGACACAGAGACACTGAGACACTGAGACACAGAGACACTGAGACACCGAGACACTGAGACTCTGAGACTCAGAGACACTGAGACACAGAGACACTGAGACACTGAGACACAGAGACACTGAGACACTGAGACACAGAGACACTGAGACACAGAGACACAGAGACACTGAGACACAGAGACACAGAGACACTGAGACACAGAGACACTGAGACACTGAGACACAGAGACACTGAGACACAGAGACACAGAGACACTGAGACACTGAGACACTGAGACACAGAGACCCTGAGACACAGAGCCACTGAGACTCTGAGACTCAGAGACACTGAGACACCGAGACACTGAGACTCTGAGACTCAGAGACACTGAGACACAGAGACACTGAGACACTGAGACACAGAGACACTGAGACACTGAGACACAGAGACACAGAGACACTGAGACACTGAGACACTGAGACACTGAGACACAGAGACCCTGAGACACAGAGCCACTGAGACTCTGAGACTCAGAGACACTGAGACACCGAGACACTGAGACTCTGAGACTCAGAGACACTGAGACACAGAGACACTGAGACACTGAGACACAGAGACACTGAGACACTGAGACACAGAGACACTGAGACACAGAGACACAGAGACACTGAGACACAGAGACACTGAGACACTGAGACACAGAGACACTGAGACACAGAGACACAGAGACACTGAGACACTGAGACACTGAGACACAGAGACCCTGAGACACAGAGCCACTGAGACACTGAGACACAGAGACACTGAGACACAGAGACACAGAGACACTGAGACACTGAGACACTGAGACACAGAGACCCTGAGACACAGAGCCACTGAGACTCTGAGACTCAGAGACACTGAGACACCGAGACACTGAGACTCTGAGACTCAGAGACACTGAGACACAGAGACACTGAGACACTGAGACACAGAGACACTGAGACACTGAGACACAGAGACACTGAGACACCGAGACACTGAGACTCTGAGACTCAGAGACACTGAGACACAGAGACACTGAGACACTGAGACAAGAGACAGAGACACTGAGACACTGAGACACAGAGACACAGAGACACAGAGACACAGAGACACTGAGACAAAGAACCAGAGACACTGAGACACAGAGACACTGAGACACTGAGACACAGAGACACTGAGACACAGAGACACAGAGACACTGAGACACTGAGACACTGAGACACAGAGACCCTGAGACACAGAGCCACTGAGACTCTGAGACTCAGAGACACTGAGACACCGAGACACTGAGACTCTGAGACTCAGAGACACTGAGACACAGAGACACTGAGACACTGAGACACAGAGACACTGAGACACTGAGACACAGAGACACTGAGACACCGAGACACTGAGACTCTGAGACTCAGAGACACTGAGACACAGAGACACTGAGACACTGAGACACAGAGACACTGAGACACACTGAGACACCGAGACACTGAGACTCTGAGACTCAGAGACACTGAGACACAGAGACACTGAGACACTGAGACACTGAGACACTGAGACACTGAGACACTGAGACACAGAGACACTGAGACACAGAGACACAGAGACACTGAGACACAGAGACACAGAGACACTGAGACACTGAGACACTGAGACACTGAGACACAGAGACACAGAGACACAGAGACACTGAGACACTGAGACACTGAGACACAGAGACCCTGAGACACAGAGCCACTGAGACTCTGAGACTCAGAGACACTGAGACACCGAGACACTGAGACTCTGAGACTCAGAGACACTGAGACACAGAGACACTGAGACACTGAGACACAGAGACACAGAGACACTGAGACACTGAGACACAGAGACACTGAGACACCGAGACACTGAGACTCTGAGACTCAGAGACACTGAGACACAGAGACACTGAGACACTGAGACACAGAGACACTGAGACACTGAGACACAGAGACACTGAGACACCGAGACACTGAGACTCTGAGACTCAGAGACACTGAGACACAGAGACACTGAGACACTGAGACACTGAGACACTGAGACACTGAGACACAGAGACACTGAGACACAGAGACACAGAGACACTGAGACACAGAGACACAGAGACACTGAGACACTGAGACACTGAGACACTGAGACACTGAGACACTGAGACACAGAGCCACTGAGACTCTGAGACTCTGAGACACCGAGACACCGAGACACCGAGACACTGAGACTCTGAGACTCTGAGACACCGAGACACCGAGACACTGAGACTCTGAGACTCAGAGACACTGAGACACAGAGACACTGAGACACTGAGACACAGAGACACAGAGACACTGAGACACTGAGACACAGAGACACTGAGACACCGAGACACCGAGACTCTGAGACTCAGAGACACTGAGACACAGAGACACTGAGACACTGAGACACAGAGACACTGAGACACTGAGACACAGAGACACTGAGACACCGAGACACTGAGACTCTGAGACTCAGAGACACTGAGACACAGAGACACTGAGACACTGAGACACTGAGACACTGAGACACTGAGACACAGAGACACTGAGACACAGAGACACAGAGACACTGAGACACAGAGACACAGAGACACTGAGACACTGAGACACTGAGACACTGAGACACTGAGACACAGAGCCACTGAGACTCTAACACGGGACTCTGAGACACCGAAACACGAGACACCGAGACACCGAGACACTGAGACTCTGAGACTCTGAGACACCGAGACACCGAGACACTGAGACTCTGAGACTCAGAGACACTGAGACACAGAGACACTGAGACACTGAGACACAGAGACACAGAGACACTGAGACACTGAGACACAGAGACACTGAGACACCGAGACACTGAGACTCTGAGACTCAGAGACACTGAGACACAGAGACACTGAGACACTGAGACACAGAGACACTGAGACACTGAGACACAGAGACACTGAGACACCGAGACACTGAGACTCTGAGACTCAGAGACACTGAGACACAGAGACACTGAGACACTGAGACACTGAGACACTGAGACACTGAGACACAGAGACACTGAGACACAGAGACACAGAGACACTGAGACACAGAGACACAGAGACACTGAGACACTGAGACACTGAGACACTGAGACACTGAGACACTGAGACACAGAGCCACTGAGACTCTGAGACTCTGAGACACCGAGACACCGAGACACCGAGACACTGAGACTCTGAGTCTCAGAGTCTCAGTGTCTCGGTGTCTCTGTGTCTCAGAGTCTCAGAGTCTCAGTGTCTCGGTGTCTCGGTGTCTCGGTGTCTCAGAGTCTCAGAGTCTCAGTGGCTCTGTGTCTCAGTGTCTCAGTGTCTCAGTGTCTCAGTGTCTCAGTGTCTCAGTGTCTCTGTGTCTCTGTGTCTCTGTGTCTCTGTGTCTCAGTGTCTCTGTGTCTCAGTGTCTCAGTGTCTCAGTGTCTCAGTGTCTCAGTGTCTCTGTGTCTCAGTGTCTCTGAGTCTCAGAGTCTCAGTGTCTCGGTGTCTCAGTGTCTCTGTGTCTCAGTGTCTCAGTGTCTCTGTGTCTCAGTGTCTCAGTGTCTCTGTGTCTCAGTGTCTCTGAGTCTCAGAGTCTCAGTGTCTCGGTGTCTCAGTGTCTCTGTGTCTCAGTGTCTCAGTGTCTCTGTGTCTCTGTGTCTCAGTGTCTCAGTGTCTCTGTGTCTCAGTGTCTCTGAGTCTCAGAGTCTCAGTGTCTCGGTGTCTCGGTGTCTCAGAGTCTCAGAGTCTCAGTGTCTCGGTGTCTCGGTGTCTCGGTGTCTCAGAGTCTCAGAGTCTCAGTGGCTCTGTGTCTCAGTGTCTCAGTGTCTCAGTGTCTCAGTGTCTCAGTGTCTCTGTGTCTCTGTGTCTCAGTGTCTCTGTGTCTCTGTGTCTCAGTGTCTCTGTGTCTCAGTGTCTCAGTGTCTCAGTGTCTCAGTGTCTCAGTGTCTCTGTGTCTCAGTGTCTCTGAGTCTCAGAGTCTCAGTGTCTCGGTGTCTCAGTGTCTCTGTGTCTCAGTGTCTCAGTGTCTCTGTGTCTCAGTGTCTCAGTGTCTCTGTGTCTCAGTGTCTCTGAGTCTCAGAGTCTCGGTGTCTCGGTGTCTCAGTGTCTCTGTGTCTCAGTGTCTCAGTGTCTCTGTGTCTCTGTGTCTCAGTGTCTCAGTGTCTCTGTGTCTCAGTGTCTCTGAGTCTCAGAGTCTCAGTGTCTCGGTGTCTCGGTGTCTCAGAGTCTCAGAGTCTCAGTGTCTCGGTGTCTCGGTGTCTCGGTGTCTCAGAGTCTCAGAGTCTCAGTGGCTCTGTGTCTCAGTGTCTCAGTGTCTCAGTGTCTCAGTGTCTCAGTGTCTCAGTGTCTCTGTGTCTCTGTGTCTCAGTGTCTCTGTGTCTCTGTGTCTCAGTGTCTCTGTGTCTCAGTGTCTCAGTGTCTCAGTGTCTCAGTGTCTCAGTGTCTCTGTGTCTCAGTGTCTCTGAGTCTCAGAGTCTCAGTGTCTCGGTGTCTCAGTGTCTCTGTGTCTCAGTGTCTCAGTGTCTCTGTGTCTCAGTGTCTCAGTGTCTCTGTGTCTCAGTGTCTCTGAGTCTCAGAGTCTCAGTGTCTCGGTGTCTCAGTGTCTCTGTGTCTCAGTGTCTCAGTGTCTCTGTGTCTCTGTGTCTCAGTGTCTCAGTGTCTCTGTGTCTCAGTGTCTCTGAGTCTCAGAGTCTCAGTGTCTCGGTGTCTCAGTGTCTCTGAGTCTCAGAGTCTCAGTGGCTCTGTGTCTCAGGGTCTCTGTGTCTCAGTGTCTCAGTGTCTCAGTGTCTCTGTGTCTCTGTGTCTCTGTGTCTCAGTGTCTCAGTGTCTCAGTGTCTCAGTGTCTCTGTGTCTCTGTGTCTCAGTGTCTCTGTGTCTCTGTGTCTCAGTGTCTCTGTGTCTCAGTGTCTCAGTGTCTCAGTGTCTCAGTGTCTCAGTGTCTCAGTGTCTCTGTGTCTCAGTGTCTCGAGTCGCAGAGTCTCAGATCAGTGTCTCGGTGTCTCAGTGTCTCTGTGTCTCAGTGTCTCAGTGTCTCTGTGTCTCAGTGTCTCAGTGTCTCTGTGTCTCAGTGTCTCTGAGTCTCAGAGTCTCAGTGTCTCGGTGTCTCAGTGTCTCTGTGTCTCAGTGTCTCAGTGTCTCTGTGTCTCAGTGTCTCAGTGTCTCTGTGTCTCAGTGTCTCTGAGTCTCAGAGTCTCAGTGTCTCGTGTCTCAGTGTCTCTGAGTCTCAGAGTCTCAGTGGCTCTGTGTCTCAGGGTCTCTGTGTCTCAGTGTCTCAGTGTCTCAGTGTCTCTGTGTCTCTGTGTGTCTCTGTGTCTCAGTGTCTCTGTGTCTCAGTGTCTCAGTGTCTCTGTGTCTCAGTGTCTCTGTGTCTCTGTGTCTCAGTGTCTCTGTGTCTCTGTGTCTCAGTGTCTCTGTGTCTCAGTGTCTCAGTGTCTCTGTGTCTCAGTGTCTCAGTGTCTCTGTGTCTCAGTGTCTCTGAGTCTCAGAGTCTCAGTGTCTCGGTGTCTCAGTGTCTCTGTGTCTCAGTGTCTCAGTGTCTCTGTGTCTCAGTGTCTCAGTGTCTCTGTGTCTCAGTGTCTCTGAGTCTCAGTGTCTCAGTGTCTCGGTGTCTCAGTGTCTCTGAGTCTCAGAGTCCTCAGTGGCTCTGTGTCTCAGGGTCTCTGTGTCTCAGTGTCTCAGTGTCTCAGTGTCTCTGTGTCTCTGTGTCTCAGTGTCTCTGTGTCTCAGTGTCTCAGTGGCTCTGTGTCTCAGGTCTCAGTGTCTCAGTGTCTCTTGTCTCTGTGTCTCAGTGTCTCTGTGTCTCAGTGTCTCAGTGTCTCTGTGTCTCAGTGTCTGTGTCTCTGTGTCTCAGTGTCTCTGTGTCTCAGTGTCTCAGTGTCTCTGTGTCTCAGTGTCTCAGTGTCTCTGTGTCTCAGTGTCTCTGAGTCTCAGAGTCTCAGTGTCTCGTGTCTCAGTGTCTCTGAGTCTCAGAGTCTCAGTGGCTCTGTGTCTCAGGGTCTCTGTGTCTCAGTGTCTCAGTGTCTCAGTGTCTCAGTGTCTCTGTGTCTCTGTGTCTCAGTGTCTCAGTGTCTCTGTGTCTCAGTGTCTCAGTGTCTCTGTGTCTCAGTGTCTCTGAGTCTCAGAGTCTCAGTGTCTCGGTGTCTCAGTGTCTCTGAGTCTCAGAGTCTCATGTGGCTCTGTGTCTCAGGGTCTCTGTGTCTCAGTGTCTCAGTGTCTCTGTGTCTCTGTGTTCAGTTGTCTCTGTGTCTCAGTGTCTCAGTGTCTCTGTGTCTCAGTGTCTCTGTGTCTCTGTGTCTCAGTGTCTCTGTGTCTCTGTGTCTCAGTGTCTCTGTGTCTCAGTGTCTCAGTGTCTCTGTGTCTCAGTGTCTCAGTGTCTCTGTGTCTCAGTGTCTCTGAGTCTCAGAGTCTCAGTGTCTCGGTGTCTCAGTGTCTCTGTGTCTCAGTGTCTCAGTGTCTCTGTGTCTCAGTGTCTCAGTGTCTCTGTGTCTCAGTGTCTCTGAGTCTCAGAGTCTCAGTGTCTCGGTGTCTCAGTGTCTCTGAGTCTCAGAGTCTCAGTGGCTCTGTGTCTCAGGGTCTCTGTGTCTCAGTGTCTCAGTGTCTCAGTGTCTCTGTGTCTCTGTGTCTCAGTGTCTCTGTGTCTCAGTGTCTCAGTGGCTCTGTGTCTCAGGGTCTCTGTGTCTCAGTGTCTCAGTGTCTCAGTGTCTCTGTGTCTCTGTGTCTCAGTGTCTCTGTGTCTCAGTGTCTCAGTGTCTCTGTGTCTCAGTGTCTCTGTGTCTCTGTGTCTCAGTGTCTCTGTGTCTCAGTGTCTCAGTGTCTCTGTGTCTCAGTGTCTCAGTGTCTCTGTGTCTCAGTGTCTCTGAGTCTCAGAGTCTCAGTGTCTCGGTGTCTCAGTGTCTCTGAGTCTCAGAGTCTCAGTGGCTCTGTGTCTCAGGGTCTCTGTGTCTCAGTGTCTCAGTGTCTCAGTGTCTCAGTGTCTCTGTGTCTCTGTGTCTCAGTGTCTCTGTGTCTCAGTGTCTCAGTGTCTCTGTGTCTCAGTGTCTCTGTGTCTCTGTGTCTCAGTAGTCTCTGTCTCTGTGTCTCAGTGTCTCTGTGTCTCAGTGTCTCAGTGTCTCTGTGTCTCAGTGTCTCAGTGTCTCTGTGTCTCAGTGTCTCTGAGTCTCAGAGTCTCAGTGTCTCGGTGTCTCAGTGTCTCTGTGTCTCAGTGTCTCAGTGTCTCTGTGTCTCAGTGTCTCAGTGTCTCTGTGTCTCAGTGTCTCTGAGTCTCAGAGTCTCAGTGTCTCGGTGTCTCAGTGTCTCTGAGTCTCAGAGTCTCAGTGGCTCTGTGTCTCAGGGTCTCTGTGTCTCAGTGTCTCAGTGTCTCAGTGTCTCTGTGTCTCTGTGTCTCAGTGTCTCTGTGTCTCAGTGTCTCAGTGTCTCTGTGTCTCAGTGTCTCTGTGTCTCTGTGTCTCAGTGTCTCTGTGTCTCTGTGTCTCAGTGTCTCAGTGTCTCAGTGTCTCAGTGTCTCAGTGTCTCTGTGTCTCAGTGTCTCTGAGTCTCAGAGTCTCAGTGTCTCGGTGTCTCAGTGTCTCTGTGTCTCAGTGTCTCAGTGTCTCTGTGTCTCAGTGTCTCAGTGTCTCTGTGTCTCAGTGTCTCTGAGTCTCAGAGTCTCAGTGTCTCGGTGTCTCAGTGTCTCTGTGTCTCAGTGTCTCAGTGTCTCTGTGTCTCTGTGTCTCAGTGTCTCAGTGTCTCTGTGTCTCAGTGTCTCTGAGTCTCAGAGTCTCAGTGTCTCGGTGTCTCAGTGTCTCTGAGTCTCAGAGTCTCAGTGGCTCTGTGTCTCAGGGTCTCTGTGTCTCAGTGTCTCAGTGTCTCAGTGTCTCTGTGTCTCTGTGTCTCTGTGTCTCAGTGTCTCAGTGTCTCAGTGTCTCAGTGTCTCTGTGTCTCTGTGTCTCAGTGTCTCTGTGTCTCTGTGTCTCAGTGTCTCTGTGTCTCAGTGTCTCAGTGTCTCGGTGTCTCAGTGTCTCTGTGTCTCAGTGTCTCAGTGTCTCTGTGTCTCAGTGTCTCAGTGTCTCTGTGTCTCAGTGTCTCTGAGTCTCAGAGTCTCGTGTCTCGGTGTCTCAGTGTCTCTGAGTCTCAGAGTCTCAGTGGCTCTGTGTCTCAGGGTCTCTGTGTCTCAGTGTCTCAGTGTCTCAGTGTCTCTGTGTCTCTGTGTCTCAGTGTCTCAGTGTCTCTGTGTCTCAGTGTCTCAGTGTCTCTGTGTCTCAGTGTCTCAGTGTCTCTGTGTCTCAGTGTCTCTGAGTCTCAGAGTCTCAGTGTCTCGGTGTCTCAGTGTCTCTGTGTCTCAGTGTCTCAGTGTCTCTGTGTCTCAGTGTCTCAGTGTCTCTGTGTCTCAGTGTCTCAGTGTCTCTGAGTCTCAGAGTCTCAGTGTCTCGGTGTCTCAGTGTCTCTGAGTCTCAGAGTCTCAGTGGCTCTGTGTCTCAGGGTCTCTGTGTCTCAGTGTCTCAGTGTCTCAGTGTCTCTGTGTCTCTGTGTCTCAGTGTCTCTGTGTCTCAGTGTCTCAGTGTCTCTGTGTCTCAGTGTCTCTGTGTCTCTGTGTCTCAGTGTCTCTGTGTCTCAGTGTCTCAGTGTCTCAGTGTCTCAGTGTCTCAGTGTCTCTGTGTCTCAGTGTCTCTGAGTCTCAGAGTCTCAGTGTCTCGGTGTCTCAGTGTCTCTGTGTCTCAGTGTCTCAGTGTCTCTGTGTCTCAGTGTCTCAGTGTCTCTGTGTCTCAGTGTCTCTGAGTCTCAGAGTCTCAGTGTCTCTGTGTCTCAGTGTCTCTGTGTCTCAGTGTCTCAGTGTCTCTGTGTCTCTGTGTCTCAGTGTCTCAGTGTCTCTGTGTCTCAGTGTCTCTGAGTCTCAGAGTCTCAGTGTCTCGGTGTCTCAGTGTCTCTGAGTCTCAGAGTCTCAGTGGCTCTGTGTCTCAGGGTCTCTGTGTCTCAGTGTCTCAGTGTCTCAGTGTCTCAGTGTCTCTGTGTCTCTGTGTCTCTGTGTCTCAGTGTCTCAGTGTCTCAGTGTCTCAGTGTCTCTGTGTCTCTGTGTCTCAGTGTCTCTGTGTCTCTGTGTCTCAGTGTCTCTGTGTCTCAGTGTCTCAGTGTCTCGGTGTCTCAGTGTCTCTGTGTCTCAGTGTCTCAGTGTCTCTGTGTCTCTGTGTCTCAGTGTCTCAGTGTCTCTGTGTCTCAGTGTCTCTGAGTCTCAGAGTCTCAGTGTCTCGGTGTCTCAGTGTCTCTGAGTCTCAGAGTCTCAGTGGCTCTGTGTCTCAGGGTCTCTGTGTCTCAGTGTCTCAGTGTCTCAGTGTCTCTGTGTCTCTGTGTCTCAGTGTCTCTGTGTCTCAGTGTCTCAGTGTCTCTGTGTCTCAGTGGTCTCTGTGTCTCTGTGTCTCAGTGTCTCTGTGTCTCAGTGTCTCAGTGTCTCAGTGTCTCAGTGTCTCAGTGTCTCTGTGTCTCAGTGTCTCTGAGTCTCAGAGTCTCAGTGTCTCGGTGTCTCAGTGTCTCTGTGTCTCAGTGTCTCAGTGTCTCTGTGTCTCAGTGTCTCAGTGTCTCTGTGTCTCAGTGTCTCTGAGTCTCAGAGTCTCAGTGTCTCGGTGTCTCAGTGTCTCTGTGTCTCAGTGTCTCAGTGTCTCTGTGTCTCTGTGTCTCAGTGTCTCAGTGTCTCTGTGTCTCAGTGTCTCGGTGTCTCAGTGTCTCTGTGTCTCAGTGTCTCAGTGTCTCTGTGTCTCTGTGTCTCAGTGTCTCAGTGTCTCTGTGTCTCAGTGTCTCTGAGTCTCAGAGTCTCAGTGTCTCGGTGTCTCAGTGTCTCTGAGTCTCAGAGTCTCAGTGGCTCTGTGTCTCAGGGTCTCTGTGTCTCAGTGTCTCAGTGTCTCAGTGTCTCTGTGTCTCTGTGTCTCTGTGTCTCAGTGTCTCAGTGTCTCAGTGTCTCAGTGTCTCTGTGTCTCTGTGTCTCAGTGTCTCTGTGTCTCTGTGTCTCAGTGTCTCTGTGTCTCAGTGTCTCAGTGTCTCAGTGTCTCAGTGTCTCAGTGTCTCAGTGTCTCTGTGTCTCAGTGTCTCTGAGTCTCAGAGTCTCAGTGTCTCGGTGTCTCAGTGTCTCTGTGTCTCAGTGTCTCAGTGTCTCTGTGTCTCAGTGTCTCAGTGTCTCTGTGTCTCAGTGTCTCTGAGTCTCAGAGTCTCAGTGTCTCGGTGTCTCAGTGTCTCTGTGTCTCAGTGTCTCAGTGTCTCTGTGTCTCAGTGTCTCAGTGTCTCTGTGTCTCAGTGTCTCTGAGTCTCAGAGTCTCAGTGTCTCGGTGTCTCAGTGTCTCTGAGTCTCAGAGTCTCAGTGGCTCTGTGTCTCAGGGTCTCTGTGTCTCAGTGTCTCAGTGTCTCAGTGTCTCTGTGTCTCTGTGTCTCAGTGTCTCTGTGTCTCAGTGTCTCAGTGTCTCTGTGTCTCAGTGTCTCAGTGTCTCTGTGTCTCAGTGTCTCTGAGTCTCAGTGTCTCAGTGTCTCAGTGTCTCAGTGTCTCTGTGTCTCAGTGTCTCAGTGTCTCTGTGTCTCAGTGTCTCAGTGTCTCTGTGTCTCAGTGTCTCTGAGTCTCAGAGTCTCAGTGTCTCGGTGTCTCAGTGTCTCTGAGTCTCAGAGTCTCAGTGGCTCTGTGTCTCAGGGTCTCTGTGTCTCAGTGTCTCAGTGTCTCAGTGTCTCTGTGTCTCTGTGTCTCAGTGTCTCTGTGTCTCAGTGTCTCAGTGTCTCTGTGTCTCAGTGTCTCAGTGTCTCTGTGTCTCAGTGTCTCTGAGTCTCAGTGTCTCAGTGTCTCAGTGTCTCAGTGTCTCTGTGTCTCAGTGTCTCTGTGTCTCAGTGTCTCAGTGTCTCTGTGTCTCAGTGTCTCTGAGTCTCAGGGTCTCTGTGTCTCAGTGTCTCAGTGTCTCAGTGTCTCTGTGTCTCTGTGTCTCAGTGTCTCTGTGTCTCAGTGTCTCAGTGTCTCTGTGTCTCAGTGTCTCAGTGTCTCTGTGTCTCAGTGACTCTGAGTCTCAGTGTCTCAGTGTCTCAGTGTCTCAGTGTCTCTGTGTCTCAGTGTCTCTGTGTCTCAGTGTCTCAGTGTCTCTGTGTCTCAGTGTCTCTGAGTCTCAGAGTCTCAGTGGCTCTGTGTCTCGGTGTCTCGGTGTCTCAGAGTCTCAGAGTCTCAGTGGCTCTGTGTCTCAGTGTCTCAGTGTCTCAGTGTCTCAGTGTCTCAGTGTCTCTGTGTCTCAGTGTCTCTGTGTCTCAGTGTCTCAGTGTCTCTGTGTCTCAGTGTCTCAGTGTCTCAGTGTCTCTGTGTCTCAGTGTCTCTGTGTCTCAGTGTCTCAGTGTCTCTGTGTCTCAGTGTCTCTGTGTCTCAGAGTCTCAGTGTCTCTGTGTCTCAGTGTCTCAGTGTCTCAGGGTCTCTGTGTCTCTGTGTCTCAGTGTCTCAGTGTCTCAGTGTCTCTGTGTCTCAGTGTCTCTGTGTCTCTGAGTCTCAGTGTCTCTGTGTCTCAGTGTCTCTGAGTCTCAGAGTCTCAGTGTCTCGGTGTCTCGGTGTCTCAGAGTCTCAGAGTCTCAGTGTCTCGGTGTCTCGGTGTCTCAGAGTCTCAGTGTCTCAGTGTCTCTGTGTCTCTGTGTCTCAGTGTCTCTGTGTCTCAGTGTCTCAGTGTCTCTGTGTCTCAGTGTCTCTGTGTCTCAGAGTCTCAGTGTCTCTGTGTCTCAGTGTCTCTGTGTCTCAGGGTCTCTGTGTCTCAGTGTCTCAGTGTCTCAGTGTCTCAGTGTCTCTGTGTCTCAGTGTCTCTGTGTCTCAGTGTCTCAGTGTCTCTGTGTCTCAGTGTCTCTGAGTCTCAGAGTCTCAGTGGCTCTGTGTCTCAGTGTCTCTGTGTCTCAGGGTCTCTGTGTCTCAGTGTCTCTGTGTCTCAGTGTCTCTGAGTCTCAGAGTCTCAGTGTCTCGGTGTCTCGGTGTCTCAGAGTCTCAGAGTCTCAGTGTCTCGGTGTCTCGGTGTCTCAGAGTCTCAGAGTCTCAGTGGCTCTGTGTCTCAGTGTCTCTGTGTCTCAGTGTCTCAGTGTCTCTGTGTCTCAGTGTCTCTGAGTCTCAGAGTCTCAGTGGCTCTGTGTCTCAGTGTCTCTGTGTCTCAGGGTCTCTGTGTCTCAGTGTCTCTGTGTCTCAGTGTCTCTGAGTCTCAGAGTCTCAGTGTCTCGGTGTCTCGGTGTCTCAGAGTCTCAGAGTCTCAGTGTCTCGGTGTCTCGGTGTCTCAGAGTCTCAGAGTCTCAGTGGCTCTGTGTCTCAGTGTCTCAGTGTCTCAGTGTCTCAGTGTCTCAGTGTCTCTGTGTCTCAGTGTCTCAGTGTCTCAGTGTCTCTGTGTCTCAGTGTCTCTGTGTCTCAGTGTCTCAGTGTCTCTGTGTCTCTGTGTCTCAGTGTCTCAGTGTCTCAGTGTCTCTGTGTCTCAGTGTCTCTGTGTCTCAGTGTCTCAGTGTCTCTGTGTCTCAGTGTCTCTGTGTCTCAGAGTCTCAGTGTCTCTGTGTCTCAGTGTCTCAGTGTCTCAGGGTCTCTGTGTCTCTGTGTCTCAGTGTCTCAGTGTCTCAGTGTCTCTGTGTCTCAGTGTCTCTGTGTCTCAGTGTCTCAGTGTCTCTGTGTCTCAGTGTCTCTGTGTCTCAGAGTCTCAGTGTCTCTGTGTCTCAGTGTCTCTGTGTCTCAGGGTCTCTGTGTCTCAGTGTCTCAGTGTCTCAGTGTCTCAGTGTCTCTGTGTCTCAGTGTCTCTGAGTCTCAGAGTCTCAGTGTCTCGGTGTCTCAGTGTCTCTGAGTCTCAGAGTCTCAGTGGCTCTGTGTCTCAGTGTCTCTGTGTCTCAGGGTCTCTGTGTCTCAGTGTCTCTGTGTCTCAGTGTCTCAGAGTCTCAGAGTCTCAGTGTCTCGGTGTCTCAGAGTCTCAGAGTCTCAGTGGCTCTGTGTCTCAGTGTCTCAGTGTCTCAGTGTCTCAGTGTCTCAGTGTCTCGGTGTCTCAGAGTCTCAGAGTCTCAGTGGCTCTGTGTCTCAGTGTCTCAGTGTCTCAGTGTCTCAGTGTCTCAGTGTCTCTGTGTCTCAGGGTCTCTGTGTCTCAGTGTCTCAGTGTCTCAGTGTCTCTGTGTCTCAGTGTCTCTGTGTCTCTGTGTCTCAGAGTCTCAGTGTCTCGGTGTCTCAGAGTCTCAGAGTCTCAGTGGCTCTGTGTCTCAGTGTCTCAGTGTCTCAGTGTCTCAGTGTCTCAGTGTCTCTGTGTCTCAGGGTCTCTGTGTCTCAGTGTCTCAGTGTCTCAGTGTCTCAGTGTCTCTGTGTCTCAGTGTCTCTGTGTCTCAGTGTCTCAGTGTCTCTGTGTCTCAGTGTCTCTGAGTCTCAGAGTCTCAGTGGCTCTGTGTCTCAGTGTCTCTGTGTCTCAGGGTCTCTGTGTCTCAGTGTCTCTGTGTCTCAGTGTCTCTGAGTCTCAGAGTCTCAGTGTCTCGGTGTCTCAGAGTCTCAGAGTCTCAGTGGCTCTGTGTCTCAGTGTCTCAGTGTCTCAGTGTCTCAGTGTCTCAGTGTCTCTGTGTCTCAGGGTCTCTGTGTCTCAGTGTCTCAGTGTCTCAGTGTCTCAGTGTCTCTGTGTCTCAGTGTCTCTGTGTCTCAGTGTCTCAGAGTCTCAGTGTCTCGGTGTCTCAGAGTCTCAGAGTCTCAGTGGCTCTGTGTCTCAGTGTCTCAGTGTCTCAGTGTCTCAGTGTCTCAGTGTCTCTGTGTCTCAGGGTCTCTGTGTCTCAGTGTCTCAGTGTCTCAGTGTCTCAGTGTCTCTGTGTCTCAGTGTCTCTGTGTCTCAGTGTCTCAGAGTCTCAGTGTCTCGGTGTCTCAGAGTCTCAGAGTCTCAGTGGCTCTGTGTCTCAGTGTCTCAGTGTCTCAGTGTCTCAGTGTCTCAGTGTCTCTGTGTCTCAGGGTCTCTGTGTCTCAGTGTCTCAGTGTCTCAGTGTCTCAGTGTCTCTGTGTCTCAGTGTCTCTGTGTCTCAGTGTCTCAGTGTCTCTGTGTCTCAGTGTCTCTGAGTCTCAGAGTCTCAGTGGCTCTGTGTCTCAGTGTCTCTGTGTCTCAGGGTCTCTGTGTCTCAGTGTCTCTGAGTCTCAGAGTCTCGGTGTCTCGGTGTCTCAGAGTCTCAGAGTCTCAGTGGCTCTGTGTCTCAGTGTCTCAGTGTCTCAGTGTCTCAGTGTCTCTGTGTCTCTGTGTCTCTGTGTCTCAGTGTCTCAGTGTCTCAGTGTCTCAGTGTCTCTGTGTCTCTGTGTCTCTGTGTCTCAGTGTCTCAGTGTCTCTGTGTCTCAGTGTCTCAGAGTCTCAGTGTCTCGGTGTCTCAGAGTCTCAGAGTCTCAGTGGCTCTGTGTCTCAGTGTCTCAGTGTCTCAGTGTCTCAGTGTCTCAGTGTCTCTGTGTCTCAGGGTCTCTGTGTCTCAGTGTCTCAGTGTCTCAGTGTCTCAGTGTCTCTGTGTCTCAGTGTCTCTGTGTCTCAGTGTCTCAGTGTCTCTGTGTCTCAGTGTCTCTGAGTCTCAGAGTCTCAGTGGCTCTGTGTCTCAGTGTCTCTGTGTCTCAGGGTCTCTGTGTCTCAGTGTCTCTGTGTCTCAGTGTCTCTGAGTCTCAGAGTCTCGGTGTCTCGGTGTCTCAGAGTCTCAGAGTCTCAGTGGCTCTGTGTCTCAGTGTCTCAGTGTCTCAGTGTCTCAGTGTCTCTGTGTCTCTGTGTCTCTGTGTCTCAGTGTCTCAGTGTCTCAGTGTCTCAGTGTCTCTGTGTCTCTGTGTCTCTGTGTCTCAGTGTCTCAGTGTCTCTGTGTCTCAGTGTCTCTGTGTCTCAGTGTCTCTGAGTCTCAGAGTCTCAGTGGCTCTGTGTCTCAGTGTCTCTGTGTCTCAGGGTCTCTGTGTCTCAGTGTCTCTGTGTCTCAGTGTCTCTGAGTCTCAGAGTCTCGGTGTCTCGGTGTCTCAGAGTCTCAGAGTCTCAGTGGCTCTGTGTCTCAGTGTCTCAGTGTCTCAGTGTCTCTGTGTCTCTGTGTCTCTGTGTCTCAGTGTCTCAGTGTCTCAGTGTCTCAGTGTCTCTGTGTCTCTGTGTCTCTGTGTCTCAGTGTCTCAGTGTCTCTGTGTCTCAGTGTCTCAGTGTCTCAGTGTCTCAGTGTCTCTGTGTCTCTGTGTCTCAGTGTCTCAGTGTCTCTGTGTCTCAGTGTCTCAGTGTCTCAGTGTCTCAGTGTCTCTGAGTCTCAGAGTCTCAGTGTCTCGGTGTCTCAGAGTCTCAGAGTCTCAGTGGCTCTGTGTCTCAGTGTCTCAGTGTCTCAGTGTCTCAGTGTCTCAGTGTCTCTGTGTCTCAGGGTCTCTGTGTCTCAGTGTCTCAGTGTCTCAGTGTCTCAGTGTCTCTGTGTCTCAGTGTCTCTGTGTCTCAGTGTCTCAGTGTCTCTGTGTCTCAGTGTCTCTGAGTCTCAGAGTCTCAGTGGCTCTGTGTCTCAGTGTCTCTGTGTCTCAGGGTCTCTGTGTCTCAGTGTCTCTGAGTCTCAGAGTCTCGGTGTCTCGGTGTCTCAGAGTCTCAGAGTCTCAGTGGCTCTGTGTCTCAGTGTCTCAGTGTCTCAGTGTCTCAGTGTCTCTGTGTCTCTGTGTCTCTGTGTCTCAGTGTCTCAGTGTCTCAGTGTCTCAGTGTCTCTGTGTCTCTGTGTCTCTGTGTCTCAGTGTCTCAGTGTCTCTGTGTCTCAGTGTCTCAGAGTCTCAGTGTCTCGGTGTCTCAGAGTCTCAGAGTCTCAGTGGCTCTGTGTCTCAGTGTCTCAGTGTCTCAGTGTCTCAGTGTCTCAGTGTCTCTGTGTCTCAGGGTCTCTGTGTCTCAGTGTCTCAGTGTCTCAGTGTCTCAGTGTCTCTGTGTCTCAGTGTCTCTGTGTCTCAGTGTCTCAGTGTCTCTGTGTCTCAGTGTCTCTGAGTCTCAGAGTCTCAGTGGCTCTGTGTCTCAGTGTCTCTGTGTCTCAGGGTCTCTGTGTCTCAGTGTCTCTGTGTCTCAGTGTCTCTGAGTCTCAGAGTCTCGGTGTCTCGGTGTCTCAGAGTCTCAGAGTCTCAGTGGCTCTGTGTCTCAGTGTCTCAGTGTCTCAGTGTCTCAGTGTCTCTGTGTCTCTGTGTCTCTGTGTCTCAGTGTCTCAGTGTCTCAGTGTCTCAGTGTCTCTGTGTCTCTGTGTCTCTGTGTCTCAGTGTCTCAGTGTCTCTGTGTCTCAGTGTCTCTGTGTCTCAGTGTCTCTGAGTCTCAGAGTCTCAGTGGCTCTGTGTCTCAGTGTCTCTGTGTCTCAGGGTCTCTGTGTCTCAGTGTCTCTGTGTCTCAGTGTCTCTGAGTCTCAGAGTCTCGGTGTCTCGGTGTCTCAGAGTCTCAGAGTCTCAGTGGCTCTGTGTCTCAGTGTCTCAGTGTCTCAGTGTCTCTGTGTCTCTGTGTCTCTGTGTCTCAGTGTCTCAGTGTCTCAGTGTCTCAGTGTCTCTGTGTCTCTGTGTCTCTGTGTCTCAGTGTCTCAGTGTCTCTGTGTCTCAGTGTCTCAGTGTCTCAGTGTCTCAGTGTCTCTGTGTCTCTGTGTCTCAGTGTCTCAGTGTCTCTGTGTCTCAGTGTCTCAGTGTCTCTGTGTCTCAGTGTCTCTGAGTCTCAGAGTCTCAGTGGCTCTGTGTCTCAGTGTCTCAGTGTCTCTGTGTCTCAGTGTCTCAGTGTCTCTGTGTCTCAGTGTCTCTGAGTCTCAGAGTCTCAGTGGCTCTGTGTCTCAGTGTCTCTGTGTCTCAGGGTCTCTGTGTCTCAGTGTCTCTGTGTCTCAGTGTCTCTGTGTCTCAGTGTCTCTGTGTCTCAGTGTCTCTGAGTCTCAGAGTCTCAGAGTCTCAGTGTCTCGGTGTCTCAGAGTCTCAGAGTCTCAGTGGCTCTGTGTCTCAGTGTCTCAGTGTCTCAGTGTCTCAGTGTCTCAGTGTCTCAGTGTCTCAGTGTCTCAGTGTCTCAGTGTCTCAGTGTCTCTGTGTCTCAGTGTCTCTGTGTCTCAGTGTCTCAGTGTCTCAGTGTCTCAGTGTCTCTGTGTCTCTGTGTCTCAGTGTCTCTGTGTCTCAGTGTCTCAGTGTCTCAGTGTCTCGGTGTCTCAGAGTCTCAGAGTCTCAGTGGCTCTGTGTCTCAGTGTCTCAGTGTCTCAGTGTCTCAGTGTCTCAGTGTCTCAGTGTCTCAGTGTCTCTGTGTCTCTGTGTCTCAGTGTCTCTGTGTCTCAGTGTCTCAGTGTCTCAGTGTCTCGGTGTCTCAGAGTCTCAGAGTCTCAGTGGCTCTGTGTCTCAGTGTCTCAGTGTCTCAGTGTCTCAGTGTCTCAGTGTCTCAGTGTCTCAGTGTCTCTGTGTCTCAGTGTCTCAGTGTCTCAGTGTCTCGGTGTCTCAGAGTCTCAGAGTCTCAGTGGCTCTGTGTCTCAGTGTCTCAGTGTCTCAGTGTCTCAGTGTCTCAGTGTCTCAGTGTCTCAGTGTCTCTGTGTCTCTGTGTCTCAGTGTCTCTGTGTCTCAGTGTCTCTGTGTCTCAGTGTCTCAGTGTCTCAGTGTCTCAGTGTCTCTGTGTCTCAGTGTCTCTGTGTCTCTGTGTCTCAGTGTCTCAGTGTCTCAGTGTCTCAGTGTCTCAGTGTCTCAGTGTCTCAGTGTCTCAGTGTCTCTGTGTCTCAGTGTCTCTGTGTCTCAGTGTCTCTGTGTCTCAGTGTCTCTGAGTCTCAGAGTCTCAGAGTCTCAGTGTCTCGGTGTCTCAGAGTCTCAGAGTCTCAGTGGCTCTGTGTCTCAGTGTCTCAGTGTCTCAGTGTCTCAGTGTCTCAGTGTCTCAGTGTCTCAGTGTCTCAGTGTCTCAGTGTCTCTGTGTCTCTGTGTCTCAGTGTCTCTGTGTCTCAGTGTCTCTGTGTCTCAGTGTCTCAGTGTCTCAGTGTCTCAGTGTCTCTGTGTCTCTGTGTCTCAGTGTCTCTGTGTCTCAGTGTCTCAGTGTCTCAGTGTCTCGGTGTCTCAGAGTCTCAGAGTCTCAGTGGCTCTGTGTCTCAGTGTCTCAGTGTCTCAGTGTCTCAGTGTCTCAGTGTCTCAGTGTCTCAGTGTCTCAGTGTCTCTGTGTCTCTGTGTCTCAGTGTCTCTGTGTCTCAGTGTCTCAGTGTCTCAGTGTCTCGGTGTCTCAGAGTCTCAGAGTCTCAGTGGCTCTGTGTCTCAGTGTCTCAGTGTCTCAGTGTCTCAGTGTCTCAGTGTCTCTGTGTCTCAGTGTCTCAGTGTCTCAGTGTCTCGGTGTCTCAGAGTCTCAGAGTCTCAGTGGCTCTGTGTCTCAGTGTCTCAGTGTCTCAGTGTCTCAGTGTCTCAGTGTCTCAGTGTCTCAGTGTCTCTGTGTCTCTGTGTCTCAGTGTCTCTGTGTCTCAGTGTCTCTGTGTCTCAGTGTCTCAGTGTCTCAGTGTCTCAGTGTCTCTGTGTCTCAGTGTCTCTGTGTCTCTGTGTCTCAGTGTCTCAGTGTCTCAGTGTCTCAGTGTCTCAGTGTCTCAGTGTCTCAGTGTCTCAGTGTCTCAGTGTCTCTGTGTCTCTGTGTCTCAGTGTCTCTGTGTCTCAGTGTCTCTGTGTCTCAGTGTCTCAGTGTCTCAGTGTCTCAGTGTCTCTGTGTCTCAGTGTCTCTGTGTCTCTGTGTCTCAGTGTCTCAGTGTCTCAGTGTCTCAGTGTCTCAGTGTCTCAGTGTCTCAGTGTCTCAGTGTCTCAGTGTCTCTGTGTCTCTGTGTCTCAGTGTCTCTGTGTCTCAGTGTCTCTGTGTCTCAGTGTCTCAGTGTCTCAGTGTCTCAGTGTCTCTGTGTCTCAGTGTCTCTGTGTCTCTGTGTCTCAGTGTCTCAGTGTCTCAGTGTCTCAGTGTCTCAGTGTCTCAGTGTCTCAGTGTCTCTGTGTCTCTGTGTCTCAGTGTCTCAGTGTCTCAGTGTCTCAGTGTCTCTGTGTCTCTGTGTCTCTGTGTCTCAGTGTCTCAGTGTCTCTGTGTCTCAGTGTCTCAGTGTCTCTGTGTCTCAGTGTCTCTGTGTCTCAGTGTCTCAGTGTCTCTGTGTCTCAGTGTCTCAGTGTCTCTGTGTCTCAGTGTCTCTGTGTCTCAGTGTCTCAGTGTCTCTGTGTCTCAGTGTCTCAGTGTCTCTGTGTCTCAGTGGCTCTGTGTCTCAGTGTCTCAGTGTCTCAGTGTCTGTGTGTCTCAGTGTCTCTGTGTCTCAGAGTCTCAGTGTCTCTGTGTCTCAGTGTCTCAGTGTCTCTGTGTCTCAGTGTCTCTGAGTCTCAGATTCTCAGTGTCTCGGTGTCTCAGTGTCTCTGAGTCCCAGAGTCTCAGTGGCTCTGTGTCTCAGTGTCTCTGTGTCTCAGGGTCTCTGTGTCTCAGTGTCTCAGTGTCTCTATGTCTCAGTGTCTCAGTGTCTCTGTGTCTCAGTGTCTCTGTGTCTCAGTGTCTCAGTGTCTCTGTGTCTCAGTGTCTCTGAGTCTCAGAGTCTCAGTGTCTCGGTGTCTCAGTGTCTCTGAGTCCCAGAGTCTCAGTGGCTCTGTGTCTCAGTGTCTCTGTGTCTCAGGGTCTCTGTGTCTCAGTGTCTCAGTGTCTCTATGTCTCAGTGTCTCAGTGTCTCTGTGTCTCAGTGTCTCTGTGTCTCAGTGTCTCAGTGTCTCTGTGTCTCAGTGTCTCTGAGTCTCAGAGTCTCAGTGTCTCGGTGTCTCAGTGTCTCAGAGTCTCAGAGTCTCAGTGGCTCTGTGTCTCAGTGTCTCTGTGTCTCTGTGTCTCAGTGTCTCAGTGTCTCAGTGTCTCAGTGTCTCAGTGTCTCTGTGTCTCAGTGTCTTAGTGTCTCTGAGTCTCAGAGTCTCCACGTCTCTGTGTCTCAGAGTCTCAGAGTCTCTGTGTCTCAGAGTATCAGTGTCTCTGTGTCTTAGTGTCTCAGCGTGTCAGTGTCTCTGTGCCTCAGTGTCTCAGTGTCTCAGTGTCTCTGTGTCTCAGTGTCTCACTGTCTCAGTGTCTCAGTGTCTCTGTGTCTCAGTGTCTCAGTGTCTCTGTGTCTCAGCGTCTCAGTGTCTCTGAGTCTCAGAGTCTCAGTGGCTCTGTGTCTCAGTGACTCTGTGTCTCAGGGTCTCTGTGTCTCAGTGTCTCAGTGTCTCTGTGTCTCAGTGTCTCTGTGTCTCAGTGTCTCTCAGTCTCAGATTCTCAGTGTCTCTGTGTCTCAGTGTCTCAGTGTCTCTGTGTCTCTGCGCCTCAGTGTCTCAGTGTCTCAGTGTCTCTTTGTCTCAGTGTCTCTGTGTCTCAGTGTCTCAGTGTCTCTGTGTCTCAGTGTCTCAGTGTCTCTATGTCTCAGTGTCTCTGTGTCTCTGTGTCTCAGTGTCTCTGTGTCTCAGTGTCTCAGTGTCTCTGTGTCTCAGTGTCTCAGTGTCTCTATGTCTCAGTGTCTCAGTGTCTCTGTGTCTCTGCGCCTCAGCGTCTCAGTGTCTCAGTGTCTCTTTGTCTCAGTGTCTCTGTGTCTCTGTGTCTCTGCGCCTCAGTGTCTCAGTGTCTCAGTGTCTCTTTGTCTCAGTGTCTCTGTGTCTCAGTGTCTCAGTGTCTCTGTGTCTCAGTGTCTCAGTGTCTCAGTGTCTCTATGTCTCAGTGTCTCTGTGTCTCTGTGTCTCAGTGTCTCTGTGTCTCTGCGCCTCAGTGTCTCAGTGTCTCAGTGTCTCTTTGTCTCAGTGTCTCTGTGTCTCAGTGTCTCAGTGTCTCTGTGTCTCAGTGTCTCAGTGTCTCAGTGTCTCTATGTCTCAGTGTCTCTGTGTCTCTGTGTCTCAGTGTCTCTGTGTCTCAGTGTCTCAGTGTCTCTGTGTCTCAGTGTCTCAGTGTCTCTATGTCTCAGTGTCTCAGTGTCTCTGTGTCTCTGCGCCTCAGTGTCTCAGTGTCTCAGTGTCTCTTTGTCTCAGTGTCTCTTTGTCTCAGTGTCTCTGTGTCTCAGTGTCTCAGTGTCTCAGTGTCTCAGTGTCTCAGTGTCTCTATGTCTCAGTGTCTCTGTGTCTCTGTGTCTCAGTGTCTCAGTGTCTCTGTGTCTCAGTGTCTCAGTGTCTCTATGTCTCAGTGTCTCTGTGTCTCAGTGTCTCAGTGTCTCAGTGTCTCTGTGTCTCAGTGTCTCAGTGTCTCTATGTCTCAGTGTCTCTGTGTCTCAGTGTCTCAGTGTCTCAGTGTCTCTGTGTCTCAGTGTCTTAGTGTCTCTGAGTCTCAGAGTCTCCACGTCTCTGTGTCTCAGAGTCTCAGAGTCTCTGTGTCTCAGAGTATCAGTGTCTCTGTGTCTTAGTGTCTCAGCGTGTCAGTGTCTCTGTGCCTCAGTGTCTCAGTGTCTCAGTGTCTCTGTGTCTCAGTGTCTCACTGTCTCAGTGTCTCAGTGTCTCTGTGTCTCAGTGTCTCAGTGTCTCTGTGTCTCAGCGTCTCAGTGTCTCTGAGTCTCAGAGTCTCAGTGTCTCGGTGTCTCAGTGTCTCTGAGTCTCAGAGTCTCAGTGGCTCTGTGTCTCAGTGACTCTGTGTCTCAGGGTCTCTGTGTCTCAGTGTCTCAGTGTCTCTGTGTCTCAGTGTCTCTCAGTCTCAGATTCTCAGTGTCTCTGTGTCTCAGTGTCTCAGTGTCTCTGTGTCTCTGCGCCTCAGTGTCTCAGTGTCTCAGTGTCTCTTTGTCTCTGTGTCTCAGTGTCTCTGTGTCTCAGTGTCTCAGTGTCTCTGTGTCTCAGTGTCTCAGTGTCTCTATGTCTCAGTGTCTCTGTGTCTCAGTGTCTCAGTGTCTCTGTGTCTCTATGTCTCAGTGTCTCTTTGTCTCTGTGTCTCAGTGTCTCTGTGTCTCAGTGTCTCAGTGTCTCTGTGTCTCAGTGTCTCAGTGTCTCTATGTCTCAGTGTCTCTGTGTCTCAGTGTCTCAGTGTCTCTGTGTCTCTATGTCTCAGTGTCTCTGTGTCTCAGTGTCTCAGTGTCTCTGTGTCTCAGTGTCTCAGTGTCTCTATGTCTCAGTGTCTCTGTGTCTCAGTGTCTCAGTGTCTCTGTGTCTCAGTGTCTCAGTGTCTCTGAGTCTCAGAGTCTCAGTGGCTCTGTGTCTCAGTGACTCTGTGTCTCAGGGTCTCTGTGTCTCAGTGTCTCAGTGTCTCTGTGTCTCAGTGTCTCTGTGTCTCAGTGTCTCTCAGTCTCAGATTCTCAGTGTCTCTGTGTCTCAGTGTCTCAGTGTCTCTGTGTCTCTGCGCCTCAGTGTCTCAGTGTCTCAGTGTCTCAGTGTCTCTTTGTCTCTGTGTCTCAGTGTCTCTGTGTCTCAGTGTCTCAGTGTCTCTGTGTCTCAGTGTCTCAGTGTCTCTATGTCTCAGTGTCTCTGTGTCTCAGTGTCTCAGTGTCTCTGTGTCTCAGGGTCTCTGTGTCTCAGTGTCTCTGAGTCTCAGATTCTCAGTGTCTCTGTGTCTCAGTGTCTCTGTGTCTCAGTGTCTCTGTGTCTCAGTGTCTCTGAGTCTCAGATTCTCAGTGTCTCTGTGTCTCAGTGTCTCAGTGTCTCAGCGTCTCTGTGTCTCTGCGCCTCAGTGTCTCAGTGTCTCAGTGTCTCTTTGTCTCAGTGTCTCAGTGTCTCAGTGTCTCAGTGTCTCTGTGTCTCAGTGTCTCAGTGTCTCTATGTCTCAGTGTCTCTGTGTCTCTGTGTCTCTGTGTCTCAGTGTCTCAGTGTCTCTGTGTCTCAGTGTCTCAGTGTCTCTGAGTCTCAGAGTCTCAGTGTCTCGGTGTCTCAGTGTCTCTGAGTCTCAGAGTCTCAGTGGCTCTGAGTCTCAGGTTCTCAGTGTCTCAGTGTCTCAGTGTCTCAGCGTCTCAGTGTCTTTGTGCCTCAGTGTCTCAGTGTCTCAGTGTCTCTGTGTCTCAGTGTCTCAGTGTCTCTGTGTCTCAGTGTCTCAGTGTCTCAGTGTCTCTGTGTCTCAGTGTCTCAGTGTCTCTGTGTCTCAGTGTCTCTGAGTCTCAGAGTCTCAGTGTCTCGGTGTCTCAGTGTCTCTGAGTCTCAGTGTCTCAGTGGCTCTGTGTCTCAGAGTCTCTGTGTCTCAGGGTCTCAGTGTCTCAGTGTCTCTGTGTCTCAGTGTCTCTGTGTCTCAGAGTCTCTGAGTCTCAGATTCTAAGTGTCTCAGTGTCTCTGTGTCTCAGTGTCTCAGCGTCTCAGTGTCTCTGTGTCTCAGTGTCTCTGTGTCTCAGTGTCTCTGTGTCTCTGAGTCTCAAAGTCTCAGTGTCTCGATGTCTCAGTGTCTCTGAGTCTCAGACTCTCAGTGGCTCTGTGTCTCAGTGTCTCTGTGTCTCAGTGTCTCTGTGTCTCAGTGTCTCTGAGTCTCAGATTCTCAGTGTCTCAGTGTCTCTGTGTCTCAGTGTCTCAGCGTCTCAGTGTCTCTGTGCCTCAGTGTCTCTGTGTCTCAGTGTCTCAGTGTCTCTGTGTCTCAGTGTCTCTGTGTCTCAGTGTCTCTGAGTCTCAGAGTCTCAGTGTCTCAGTGTCTCTGAGTCTCAGAGTCTCTGTGGCTCTGTGTCTCAGTGTCTCTGTGTCTCAGGGTCTCTGTGTCTCAGTGTCTCTGAGTCTCAGAGTCTCAGTGTCTCAGTGTCTCTGAGTCTCAGAGTCTCTGTGGCTCTGTGTCTCAGTGTCTCTGTGTCTCAGGGTCTCTGTGTCTCAGTGTCTCTGAGTCTCAGATTCTCAGTGTCTCTGTGTCTCTGAGTCTCAGAGTCTCTGTGGCTCTGTGTCTCAGTGTCTCTGTGTCTCAGGGTCTCTGTGTCTCAGTGTCTCTGAGTCTCAGATTCTCAGTGTCTCTGTGTCTCAGTGTCTCAGCGTCTCTGTGTCTCTGTGTCTCAGTGTCTCTGTGTCTCTGTGTCTCAGTGTCTCTGTGTCTCAGGGTCTCTGTGTCTCAGTGTCTCTGAGTCTCAGATTCTCAGTGTCTCTGTGTCTCTGAGTCTCAGAGTCTCTGTGGCTCTGTGTCTCAGTGTCTCTGTGTCTCAGGGTCTCTGTGTCTCAGTGTCTCTGAGTCTCAGATTCTCAGTGTCTCTGTGTCTCAGTGTCTCAGCGTCTCTGTGTCTCTGTGTCTCAGTGTCTCTGTGTCTCTGTGTCTCAGTGTCTCTGTGTCTCAGGGTCTCTGTGTCTCAGTGTCTCTGAGTCTCAGATTCTAAGTGTCTCTGTGTCTCAGTGTCTCAGCGTCTCTGTGTCTCTGTGTCTCAGTGTCTCTGTGTCTCTGTGTCTCAGTGTCTCTGTGTCTCAGGGTCTCTGTGTCTCAGTGTCTCTGAGTCTCAGATTCTAAGTGTCTCTGTGTCTCAGTGTCTCAGCGTCTCTGTGTCTCTGTGTCTCAGTGTCTCTGTGTCTCTGTGTCTCAGTGTCTCTGTGTCTCAGGGTCTCTGTGTCTCAGTGTCTCTGAGTCTCAGATTCTCAGTGTCTCTGTGTCTCTGAGTCTCAGAGTCTCTGTGGCTCTGTGTCTCAGTGTCTCTGTGTCTCAGGGTCTCTGTGTCTCAGTGTCTCTGAGTCTCAGATTCTCAGTGTCTCTGTGTCTCAGTGTCTCAGCGTCTCTGTGTCTCTGTGTCTCAGTGTCTCTGTGTCTCTGTGTCTCAGTGTCTCTGTGTCTCTGTGTCTCAGGGTCTCTGTGTCTCAGTGTCTCTGAGTCTCAGATTCTCAGTGTCTCTGTGTCTCAGTGTCTCAGCGTCTCTGTGTCTCAGTGTCTCTGTGTCTCTGTGTCTCTGTGTCTCAGTGTCTCTGTGTCTCAGTGTCTGTGTGTCTCTGTGTCTCAGAGTCTCAGTGTCTCAGTGTCTCAGTGTCTCAGTGTCTCAGTGTCTCTGAGTCTCAGAGTCTCAGTGTCTCAGTGTCTCTGTGTCTCAGTGTCTCTGTGTCTCTGTGTCTCAGTGTCTCTGTGTCTCAGTGTCTGTGTGTCTCTGTGTCTCAGAGTCTCAGTGTCTCAGTGTCTCAGTGTCTCAGTGTCTCAGTGTCTCTGAGTCTCAGAGTCTCAGTGTCTCAGTGTCTCTGTGTCTCAGTGTCTCTGTGTCTCTGTGTCTCAGTGTCTCTGTGTCTCAGTGTCTGTGTGTCTCTGTGTCTCAGAGTCTCAGTGTCTCAGTGTCTCAGTGTCTCAGTGTCTCAGTGTCTCTGAGTCTCAGAGTCTCAGTGTCTCAGTGTCTCTGTGTCTCAGTGTCTCTGTGTCTCTGTGTCTCAGTGTCTCTGTGTCTCAGTGTCTGTGTGTCTCTGTGTCTCAGTGTCTCAGTTCTCAGTGTCTCAGTGTCTCTGTGTCTCAGTGTCTCTGTGTCTCAGTTCTCAGTGTCTCAGTGTCTCTGTGTCTCAGTGTCTCAGTGTCTCAGAGTCTCAGAGTCTCAGTGTCTCTGTGTCTCAGTGTCTCGGTGTCTCAGTGTCTCTGTGTCTCAGTGTCTCAGATTCTCTGTGTCTCTGAATCTCAGTGTCTCAGTGTCTCTGTGTCTCAGAGTCCCAGTGTCTCAGTGTCTCAGTGTCTCAGTGTCTCTGTGTCTCAGTGTCTGTGTGTCTCAGAGTCTCAGTGTCTCTGTGTCTCAGTGTCTCTGTGTCTCAGTGTCTCGGTGTCTCAGTGTCTCTGAGTCTCAGTGTCTCAGCGTCTCTGTGTCTCAGTGTCTCAGAGTCTCAGTGTCGCTGTGTCTCTGTGTCTCAGTGTCTCAGTGTCTCTGAGTCTCAGTGTCTCAGCGTCTCAGTGTCTGTGTGTCTCAGAGTCTCAGTGTCTCTGTGTCTCAGTGTCTCTGTGTCTCAGTGTCTCGGTGTCTCAGTGTCTCTGAGTCTCAGTGTCTCAGCGTCTCTGTGTCTCAGTGTCTCAGAGTCTCAGTGTCGCTGTGTCTCTGTGTCTCAGTGTCTCAGTGTCTCTGAGTCTCAGTGTCTCAGCGTCTCTGTGTCTCAGTGTCTCAGAGTCTCAGTGTCGCTGTGTCTCTGTGTCTCAGTGTCTCAGTGTCTCAGAGTCTCAGTGTCTCTGTGTCTCAGTGTCTCAGTGTCTCAGTGTCTCTGAGTCTCAGTGTCCCTGTGTCTCAGTGTCTCTGATTCTCAGTGTCTCTGAATCTCAGAGTCTCAGTGTCTCTGTGTCTCAGTGTCTCAGCGTCTCAGTGTCTCTGTGTCTCAGTGTCTCTGTGTCTCAGTGTCTCTGTGTCTCAGAGTCTCAGTGTCTCTGTGTCTCAGAGACACTGAGACGCTGTGACACTGTGTCTCAGTGTCTCAGTGTCTCTGTGTCTCAGTGTCTCAGTGTCTCTGTGTCTCAGTGTCTCAGTGTCTCAGTGTCTCTGAGTCTCAGAGTCTCAGTGGCTCTGTGTCTCAGTGTCTCAGTGTCTCAGTGTCTCTGTGTCTCAGTGTCTCTGTGTCTCAGTGTCTCTGAGTCTCAGATTCTCAGTGTCTCTGTGTCTCAGTGTCTCAGTGTCTCAGCGTCTCTGTGTCTCTGTGCCTCAGTGTCTCAGTGTCTCAGTGTCTCTTTGTCTCAGTGTCTCAGTGTCTCTGTGTCTCAGTGTCTCTGTGTCTCAGTGTCTCTGAGTCTCAGATTCTCAGTGTCTCTGTGTCTCTGTGTCTCAGTGTCTCAGTGTCTCTGTGTCTCAGCGTCTCAGTGTCTCTGAGTCTCAGAGTCTCAGAGTCTCAGTGTCTCGGTGTCTCAGTGTCTCAGTGTCTCAGCGTCTCTGTATCTCTGTGCCTCAGTGTCTCAGTGTCTCAGTGTCTCAGTGTCTCAGTGTCTCAGCGTCTCTGTGTCTCTGTGCCTCAGTGTCTCAGTGTCTCAGTGTCTCTTTGTCTCAGTGTCTCAGTGTCTCTGTGTCTCAGTGTCTCTGTGTCTCAGTGTCTCTGAGTCTCAGATTCTCAGTGTCTCTGTGTCTCTGTGTCTCAGTGTCTCAGTGTCTCTGTGTCTCAGCGTCTCAGTGTCTCTGAGTCTCAGAGTCTCAGAGTCTCAGTGTCTCGGTGTCTCAGTGTCTCAGTGTCTCAGCGTCTCTGTATCTCTGTGCCTCAGTGTCTCAGTGTCTCAGTGTCTCAGTGTCTCTTTGTCTCAGTGTCTCTGTGTCTCTGTGTCTCCGTGTCTCTGTGTCTCAGTGTCTCAGTGTCTCTGTGTCTCTGTGTCTCAGTGTCTCAGTGTCTCAGTGTCTCTATGTCTCAGTGTCTCTGTGTCTCAGTGTCTCAGTGTCTCTGTGTCTCAGTGTCTCAGTGTCTCTGAGTCTCAGAGTCTCAGTGTCTCGGTGTCTCAGTGTCTCTGTGTCTCTGTGTCTCAGTGTCTCAGTGTCTCAGTGTCTCTATGTCTCAGTGTCTCTGTGTCTCAGTGTCTCAGTGTCTCTGTGTCTCAGTGTCTCAGTGTCTCTGAGTCTCAGAGTCTCAGTGTCTCGGTGTCTCAGTGTCTCTGAGTCTCAGAGTCTCAGTGGCTCTGTGTCTCAGTGTCTCTGTGTCTCAGGGTCTCTGTGTCTCAGTGTCTCAGTGTCTCAGTGTCTCAGAGTCTCAGTGTCTCGGTGTCTCAGTGTCTCTGAGTCTCAGAGTCTCAGTGGCTCTGTGTCTCAGTGTCTCTGTGTCTCAGGGTCTCTGTGTCTCAGTGTCTCAGTGTCTCAGTGTCTCTGTGTCTCAGTGTCTCAGTGTCTCTGAGTCTCAGGTTCTCAGTGTCTCAGTGTCTCTGTGTCTCAGTGTCTCAGCGTCTCAGTGTCTCTGTGCCTCAGTGTCTCTGTGTCTCAGTGTCTCAGTGTCTATGTGTCTCAGTGTCTCAGTGTCTCTGTGTCTCAGTGTCTCTGTGTCTCAGTGTCTCAGTGTCTCTGTGTCTCAGAGTCTCAGTGTCTCTGTGTCTCAGTGTCTCTGAGTCTCAGAGTCTCAGTGTCTCGGTGTCTCAGTGTCTCTGAGTCTCAGAGTCTCTGTGGCTCTGTGTCTCAGTGTCTCTGTGTCTCAGGGTCTCTGTGTCTCAGTGTCTCATTGTCTCAGTGTCTCTGTGTCTCAGTGTCTCTGTGTCTCAGTGTCTCAGTGTCTCAGTGTCTCTGTGTCACAGTGTCTCAGTGTCTCTGTGTCTCAGTGTCTCTGAGTCTCAGAGTCTCAGTGTCTCGGTGTCTCAGTGTCTCTGAGTCTCAGAGTCTCAGTGGCTCTGTGTCTCAGTGTCTCTGTGTCTCAGGGTCTCTGTGTCTCAGTGTCTCAGTGTCTCAGTGTCTCAGAGTCTCAGTGTCTCTGAGTCTCAGAGTCTCAGTGTCTCGGTGTCTCAGTGTCTCTGATTCTCAGAGTCTCAATGGCTCTGTGTCTCAGTGTCTCTGTGTCTCAGGGTCTCTGTGTCTCACTGTCTCAGTGTCTCAGAGTCTCAGAGTCTCAGTGTCTCGGTGTCTCAGTGTCTCTGAGTCTCAGAGTCTCAGTGGCTCTGTGTCTCAGTGTCTCTGTGTCTCAGGGTCTCTGTGTCTCAGTGTCTCAGTGTCTCAGTGTCTCTGTGTCTCAGTGTCTCTCTGTCTCAGTGTCTCAGTGTCTCTGAGTCTCAGGTTCTCAGTGTCTCATTGTCTCTGTGTCTCAGAGTCTCAGCGTCTCAGTGTCTCTGTGCCTCAGTGTCTCTGTGTCTCAGTGTCTCAGTGTCTCAGTGGCTCTGTGTCTCAGTGTCTCTGTGTCTCAGGGTCTCTGTGTCTCAGTGTCTCAGTGTCTCTGTGTCTCAGTGTCTCAGTGTCTCTGAGTCTCAGGTTCTCAGTGTCTCAGTGTCTCTGTGTCTCAGTGTCTCAGCGTCTCAGTGTCTCTGTGCCTCAGTGTCTCAGTGTCTCAGTGTCTCAGTGGCTCTGTGTCTCAGTGTCTCTGTGTCTCAGGGTCTCTGTGTCTCAGTGTCTCAGTGTCTCTGTGTCTCAGTGTCTCAGTGTCTCTGAGTCTCAGGTTCTCAGTGTCTCAGTGTCTCAGTGTCTCTGTGTCTCAGTGTCTCAGTGTCTCTGAGTCTCAGGTTCTCAGTGTCTCAGTGTCTCTGTGTCTCAGTGTCTCAGCGTCTCAGTGTCTCAGCGTCTCAGTGTCTCTGTGCCTCAGTGTCTCAGTGTCTCAGTGTCTCAGTGGCTCTGTGTCTCAGTGTCTCTGTGTCTCAGGGTCTCTGTGTCTCAGTGTCTCAGTGTCTCTGTGTCTCAGTGTCTCAGTGTCTCTGAGTCTCAGGTTCTCAGTGTCTCAGTGTCTCAGTGTCTCTGTGTCTCAGTGTCTCAGTGTCTCTGAGTCTCAGGTTCTCAGTGTCTCAGTGTCTCTGTGTCTCAGTGTCTCAGCGTCTCAGTGTCTCTGTGCCTCAGTGTCTCTGTGTCTCAGTGTCTCAGTGTCTCAGTGTCTCTGTGTCTCAGTGTCTCTGTGTCTCAGTGTCTCAGTGTCTCTGTGTCTCAGTGTCTCTGTGTCTCAGTGTCTCAGTGTCTCAGTGTCTCAGTGTCTCTGTGTCTCAGTGTCTCAGCGTCTCAGTGTCTCTGTGCCTCAGTGTCTCAGTGTCTCAGTGTCTCAGGGTCTCTGTGTCTCAGTGTCTCAGTGTCTCTGTGTCTCAGTGTCTCTCTGTCTCAGTGTCTCAGTGTCTCTGAGTCTCAGGTTCTCAGTGTCTCATTGTCTCTGTGTCTCAGAGTCTCAGCGTCTCAGTGTCTCTGTGCCTCAGTGTCTCTGTGTCTCAGTGTCTCAGTGTCTCAGTGGCTCTGTGTCTCAGTGTCTCTGTGTCTCAGGGTCTCTGTGTCTCAGTGTCTCAGTGTCTCTGTGTCTCAGTGTCTCAGTGTCTCTGAGTCTCAGGTTCTCAGTGTCTCAGTGTCTCTGTGTCTCAGTGTCTCAGCGTCTCAGTGTCTCTGTGCCTCAGTGTCTCAGTGTCTCAGTGTCTCAGTGGCTCTGTGTCTCAGTGTCTCTGTGTCTCAGGGTCTCTGTGTCTCAGTGTCTCAGTGTCTCTGAGTCTCAGGTTCTCAGTGTCTCAGTGTCTCTGTGTCTCAGTGTCTCAGCGTCTCAGTGTCTCTGTGCCTCAGTGTCTCTGTGTCTCAGTGTCTCAGTGTCTCAGTGTCTCTGTGTCTCAGTGTCTCTGTGTCTCAGTGTCTCAGTGTCTCTGTGTCTCAGTGTCTCTGTGTCTCAGTGTCTCAGTGTCTCTGTGTCTCAGTGTCTCAGTGTCTCTGTGTCTCAGTGTCTCTGAGTCTCAGAGTCTCAGTGTCTCAGTGTCTCAGTGTCTCTGAGTCTCAGGTTCTCAGTGTCTCAGTGTCTCAGTGTCTCTGTGTCTCAGTGTCTCAGTGTCTCTGTGTCTCAGTGTCTCAGTGTCTCTGTGTCTCAGTGTCTCTGAGTCTCAGAGTCTCAGTGTCTCAGTGTCTCAGTGTCTCTGAGTCTCAGGTTCTCAGTGTCTCAGTGTCTCAGTGTCTCTGTGTCTCAGTGTCTCAGTGTCTCTGTGTCTCAGTGTCTCTGAGTCTCAGAGTCTCAGTGTCTCAGTGTCTCAGTGTCTCTGAGTCTCAGGTTCTCAGTGTCTCAGTGTCTCTGTGTCTCAGTGTCTCAGCGTCTCAGTGTCTCTGTGCCTCAGTGTCTCAGTGTCTCAGTGTCTCAGTGTCTCAGTGTCTCTGTGTCTCAGTGTCTCTGTGTCTCAGTGTCTCAGTGTCTCTGTGTCTCAGTGTCTCTGTGTCTCAGTGTCTCAGTGTCTCTGTGTCTCAGTGTCTCAGTGTCTCTGTGTCTCAGTGTCTCTGAGTCTCAGAGTCTCAGTGTCTCGGTGTCTCAGTGTCTCTGAGTCTCAGAGTCTCAGTGGCTCTGTGTCTCAGTGTCTCTGTGTCTCAGGGTCTCTGTGCTCAGTGTCTCAGTGTCTCAGTGTCTCAGTGTCTCAGTGTCTCTGTGTCTCAGTGTCTCAGTGTCTCAGGGTCTCTGTGTCTCAGTGTCTCAGTGTCTCAGTGTCTCTGTGTCTCAGTGTCTCAGTGTCTCTGTGTCTTAGTGTCTCAGTGTCTCTGTGTCTCAGTGTCTCAGTGTCTCTGAGTCTCAGAGTCTCAGTGTCTCTGTGTCTCAGTGTCTCTGAGTCGCAGAGTCTCAGTGTCTCTGTGTCTCAGAGTCTCAGTGTCTCTGTGTCTCTGTGTCTCAGTGTCTCTGTGTCTCAGAGTCTCAGTGTCTCTGTGTCTCTGTGTCTCAGTGTCTCTGTGTCTCAGTGTCTCTGAGTCGCAGAGTCTCAGTGTCTCTGTGTCTCTGTGTCTCAGTGTCTCTGTGTCTCAGAGTCTCAGTGTCTCTGTGTCTCTGTGTCTCAGTGTCTCTGTGTCTCAGTGTCTCTGAGTCGCAGAGTCTCAGTGTCTCTGTGTCTCAGAGTCTCAGTGTCTCTGTGTCTCTGTGTCTCAGTGTCTCTGTGTCTCAGAGTCTCAGTGTCTCTGTGTCTCTGTGTCTCAGTGTCTCTGTGTCTCAGTGTCTCTGAGTCGCAGAGTCTCAGTGTCTCTGTGTCTCAGTGTCTCTGTGTCTCTGTGTCTCAGTGTCTCTGTGTCTCAGTTTCTCTGTGTCTCTGTGTCTCTGTGTCTCTGTGTCTCTGTGTCTCAGTGTCTCAGTGTCTCTGTGTCTCAGTGTCTTAGTGTCTCTGAGTCTCAGAGTCTCCACGTCTCTGTGTCTCAGAGTCTCAGAGTCTCTGTGTCTCAGAGTATCAGTGTCTCTGTGTCTTAGTGTCTCAGCGTGTCAGTGTCTCAGTGTCTCAGTGTCTCAGTGTCTCAGTGTCTCTGTGTCTCAGTGTCTCACTGTCTCAGTGTCTCAGTGTCTCTGTGTCTCAGTGTCTCAGTGTCTCTGTGTCTCAGCGTCTCAGTGTCTCTGAGTCTCAGAGTCTCAGTGTCTCGGTGTCTCAGTGTCTCTGAGTCTCAGAGTCTCAGTGGCTCTGTGTCTCAGTGACTCTGTGTCTCAGGGTCTCTGTGTCTCAGTGTCTCAGTGTCTCTGTGTCTCAGTGTCTCTGTGTCTCAGTGTCTCTCAGTCTCAGATTCTCAGTGTCTCTGTGTCTCAGTGTCTCTCAGTCTCAGATTCTCAGTGTCTCTGTGTCTCAGTGTCTCTCAGTCTCAGATTCTCAGTGTCTCTGTGTCTCTGTGTCTCAGTGTCTCAGTGTCTCAGTGTCTCTGTGTCTCTGCGCCTCAGTGTCTCAGTGTCTCAGTGTCTCTTTGTCTCAGTGTCTCTGTGTCTCAGTGTCTCAGTGTCTCAGCGTCTCTGTGTCTCTGCGCCTCAGTGTCTCAGTGTCTCAGTGTCTCTTTGTCTCAGTGTCTCTGTGTCTCAGTGTCTCAGTGTCTCTGTGTCTCAGTGTCTCAGTGTCTCTATGTCTCAGTATCTCTGTGTCTCAGTGTCTCAGTGTCTCTGTGTCTCAGTGTCTCAGTGTCTCTGAGTCTCAGAGTCTCAGTGTCTCGGTGTCTCAGTGTCTCTGAGTCTCAGAGTCTCAGTGGCTCTGTGTCTCAGTGTCTCTGTGTCTCAGGGTCTCTGTGTCTCAGTGTCTCTGAGTCTCAGATTCTCAGTGTCTCTGTGTCTCAGTGTCTCTGTGTCTCAGTGTCTCTGTGTCTCAGTGTCTCTGAGTCTCAGTGTCTCTGAGTCTCAGATTCTCAGTGTCTCTGTGTCTCAGTGTCTCTGTGTCTCAGTGTCTCTGTGTCTCAGTGTCTCTGAGTCTCAGATTCTCAGTGTCTCTGTGTCTCAGTGTCTCTGTGTCTCAGTGTCTCTGTGTCTCAGTGTCTCTGAGTCTCAGTGTCTCTGAGTCTCAGATTCTCAGTGTCTCTGTGTCTCAGTGTCTCTGTGTCTCAGTGTCTCTGTGTCTCAGTGTCTCTGAGTCTCAGATTCTCAGTGTCTCTGTGTCTCAGTGTCTCAGTGTCTCAGCGTCTCTGTGTCTCTGCGCGTCAGTGTCTCAGTGTCTCAGTGTCTCTTTGTCTCAGTGTCTCTGAGTCTCAGATTCTCAGTGTCTCTGTGTCTCAGTGTCTCTGTGTCTCAGTGTCTCTGTGTCTCAGTGTCTCTGAGTCTCAGATTCTCAGTGTCTCTGTGTCTCAGTGTCTCAGCGTCTCTGTGTCTCTGCGCCTCAGTGTCTCAGTGTCTCAGTGTCTCTTTGTCTCAGTGTCTCTGTGTCTCAGTGTCTCAGTGTCTCAGTTTCTCTGTGTCTCAGTGTCTCAGTGTCTCTGTGTCTCAGTGTCTCAGTGTCTCTGAGTCTCAGAGTCTCAGTGTCTCGGTGTCTCGGTGTCTCTGAGTCTCAGAGTCTCAGTGGCTCTGTGTCTCAGTGTCTCTGTGTCTCAGGGTCTCTGTGTCTCAGTGTCTCAGTGTCTCTATGTCTCAGTGTCTCTGAGTCTCAGAGTCTCAGTGGCTCTGTGTCTCAGTGTCTCTGTGTCTCAGGGTCTCTGTGTCTCAGTGTCTCAGTGTCTCTATGTCTCAGTGTCTCTGAGTCTCAGAGTCTCAGTGGCTCTGTGTCTCAGTGTCTCTGTGTCTCAGGGTCTCTGTGTCTCAGTGTCTCAGTGTCTCAGTGTCTCAGAGTCTCAGTGTCTCGGTGTCTCAGTGTCTCTGAGTCTCAGAGTCTCAGTGGCTCTGAGTCTCAGGTTCTCAGTGTCTCAGTGTCTCAGTGTCTCAGCGTCTCAGTGTCTTTGTGCCTCAGTGTCTCAGTGTCTCTGTGTCTCAGTGTCTCAGTGTCTCTGTGTCTCAGTGTCTCAGTGTCTCAGTGTCTCTGTGTCTCAGTGTCTCAGTGTCTCTGTGTCTCAGTGTCTCTGAGTCTCAGAGTCTCAGTGTCTCAGTGTCTCAGTGTCTCTGTGTCTCAGTGTCTCAGTGTCTCTGTGTCTCAGTGTCTCTGAGTCTCAGAGTCTCAGTGTCTCGGTGTCTCAGTGTCTCTGAGTCTCAGAGTCTCAGTGGCTCTGTGTCTCAGTGTCTCTGTGTCTCAGTGTCTCAGTGTCTCTGTGTCTCTGTGTCTCAGTGTCTCTGAGTCTCAGAGTCTCAGTGTCTCGGTGTCTCAGTGTCTCTGAGTCTCAGAGTCTCAGTGGCTCTGTGTCTCAGTGTCTCTGTGTCTCAGGGTCTCAGTGTCTCTGTGTCTCAGTGTCTCTGTGTCTCAGGGTCTCAGTGTCTCTGTGTCTCAGTGTCTCTGTGTCTCAGTGTCTCAGAGTCTCAGTGTCTCAGTGTCTCTGTGTCTCAGGGTCTCAGTGTCTCTGTGTCTCAGTGTCTCTGTGTCTCAGTGTCTCAGAGTCTCAGTGTCTCAGTGTCTCTGTGTCTCTGTGTCTCAGTGTCTCAGTGTCTCAGTGTCTCTGTGTCTCAGTGTCTCAGTGTCTCTGTGTCTCAGTGTCTCTGAGTCTCAGAGTCTCAGTGTCTCGGTGTCTCAGTGTCTCTGAGTCTCAGAGTCTCAGTGGCTCTGTGTCTCAGTGTCTCTGTGTCTCAGTGTCTCAGTGTCTCTGTGTCTCTGTGTCTCAGTGTCTCTGAGTCTCAGAGTCTCAGTGTCTCGGTGTCTCAGTGTCTCTGAGTCTCAGAGTCTCAGTGGCTCTGTGTCTCAGTGTCTCTGTGTCTCAGGGTCTCAGTGTCTCTGTGTCTCAGTGTCTCTGTGTCTCAGGGTCTCAGTGTCTCTGTGTCTCAGTGTCTCAGTGTCTCAGGGTCTCAGTGTCTCTGTGTCTCAGAGTCTCAGTGTCTCTGTGTCTCTGTGTCTCAGTGTCTCTGTGTCTCAGTGTCTCAGTGTCTCAGTGTCTCAGAGTCTCAGTGTCTCAGTGTCTCTGTGTCTCAGTGTCTCTGTGTCTCAGAGTCTCAGTGTCTCTGTGTCTCTGTGTCTCAGTGTCTCTGTGTCTCAGTGTCTCAGTGTCTCAGTGTCTCTGTGTCTCAGTGTCTCTGAGTCGCAGAGTCTCAGTGTCTCTGTGTCTCAGGGTCTCAGTGTCTCTGTGTCTCAGTGTCTCTGTGTCTCAGTGTCTCAGAGTCTCAGTGTCTCAGTGTCTCTGTGTCTCAGTGTCTCTGTGTCTCAGAGTCTCAGTGTCTCTGTGTCTCTGTGTCTCAGTGTCTCTGTGTCTCAGTGTCTCAGTGTCTCAGTGTCTCTGTGTCTCAGTGTCTCTGAGTCGCAGAGTCTCAGTGTCTCTGTGTCTCAGAGTCTCAGTGTCTCAGTGTCTCAGTGTCTCAGTCTCTCTTTGTCTCATTGTCTCAGTGTCTCTGTGTCTCAGTGTCTCAGTGTCTCAGTGTCTCAGTCTCTCTTTGTCTCATTGTCTCAGTGTCTCTGTGTCTCTGTGTCTCAGTGTCTCTGTGTCTCAGTGTCTCTGTGTCTCTGTGTCTCAGTGTCTCAGTGTCTCAGTGTCTTAGTGTCTCTGAGTCTCAGAGTCTCAACGTCTCTGTGTCTCAGAGTCTCAGTGTCTCTCTGTCTCAGAGTCTCAGTTTCTCTGTGTCTCAGCGTCTCAGTGTCTCTGTGTCTCAGTGTCTCAGTGTCTCTGTGTCTCAGTGTCTCTGTGTCTCAGTGTCTCTGTGTCTCAGAGTCTCAGTGTCTCAGAGTCTCAGTGTCTCTCTGTCTCAGAGTCTCAGTTTCTCTGTGTCTCAGCGTCTCAGTGTCTCTGTGTCTCAGTGTCTCAGTGTCTCTGTGTCTCAGTGTCTCAGTGTCTCTGTGTCTCAGTGTCTCTGTGTCTCAGAGTCTCAGTGTCTCAGTGTCTCAGTGTCTCAGAGTCTCAGTGTCTCGGTGTCTCAGTGTCTCAGAGTCTCAGAGTCTCAGTGGCTCTGTGTCTCAGTGACTCTTTGTCTCAGGGTCTCTGTGTCTCAGTGTCTCAGTGTCTCAGTGTCTCAGAGTCTCAGTGTCTCGGTGTCTCAGTGTCTCTGAGTCTCAGAGTCTCAGTGGCTCTGTGTCTCAGTGACTCTGTGTCTCAGGGTCTCTGTGTCTCAGTGTCTCAGTGTCTCAGTGTCCCTGTGTCTCAGTGTCTCTGTGTCTCAGTGTCTCTGAGTCTCAGAGTCTCAGAGTCTCAGTGTCTCAGTGTCTCTGTGTCTTAGTGTCTCAGCGTCTCAGTGTCTCAGTGTCTCAGTGTCTCTGTGTCTCAGTGTCTCTGTGTCTCAGTGTCTCAGAGTTTCAGAGTCTCAGTGTCTCAGTGTCTCTGTGTCTTAGTGTCTCAGCGTCTCAGTGTCTCTGTGTCTCAGTGTCTCTGTGTCTCAGTGTCTCTGTGTCTCAGTGTCTCTGTGTCTCAGTGTCTCTGAGTCTCAGAGTCTCAGTGTCTCAGTGTCTCTGTGTCTCAGTGTCTCAGCGTCTCAGCGTCTCAGTGTCTCTGTGTCTCAGAGTCTCAGTGTCTCAGTGTCTCAGTGTCTCTGTGTCTCAGTGTCTCAGCGTCTCAGTGTCTCAGTGTCTCTGTGTCTCAGTGTCTCTGTGTCTCAGTGTCTTAGTGTCTCAGTGTCTCTGAGTCTCAGAGTCTCAGTGTCTCTGAGTCTCAGAGTCTCAGTGTCTCTGTGTCTCAGTGTCTCAGAGTCTCAGTGTCTCTGTGTCTCAGTGTCTCAGATTCTCAGTGTCTCTGTGTCTCAGTGTCTCAGATTCTCAGTGTCTCTGTGTCTCAGAGTCTCAGAGTCTCAGAGTCTCAGTGTCTCAGTGTCTCTGTGTCTTAGTGTCTCAGCGTCTCAGTGTCTCAGTGTCTCAGTGTCTCTGTGTCTCAGTGTCTCTGTGTCTCAGTGTCTCAGAGTTTCAGAGTCTCAGTGTCTCAGTGTCTCTGTGTCTTAGTGTCTCAGCGTCTCAGTGTCTCTGTGTCTCAGTGTCTCTGTGTCTCAGTGTCTCTGTGTCTCAGTGTCTCTGAGTCTCAGAGTCTCAGTGTCTCAGTGTCTCTGTGTCTCAGTGTCTCAGCGTCTCAGCGTCTCAGTGTCTCTGTGTCTCAGAGTCTCAGTGTCTCAGTGTCTCAGTGTCTCTGTGTCTCAGTGTCTCAGCGTCTCAGTGTCTCAGTGTCTCTGTGTCTCAGTGTCTCTGTGTCTCAGTGTCTTAGTGTCTCAGTGTCTCTGAGTCTCAGAGTCTCAGTGTCTCAGTGTCTCTGTGTCTCAGTGTCTCAGCGTCTCAGCGTCTCAGTGTCTCTGTGTCTCAGAGTCTCAGTGTCTCAGTGTCTCAGTGTCTCTGTGTCTCAGTGTCTCAGCGTCTCAGTGTCTCAGTGTCTCTGTGTCTCAGTGTCTCTGTGTCTCAGTGTCTTAGTGTCTCAGTGTCTCTGAGTCTCAGAGTCTCAGTGTCTCTGAGTCTCAGAGTCTCAGTGTCTCTGTGTCTCAGTGTCTCAGAGTCTCAGTGTCTCTGTGTCTCAGTGTCTCAGATTCTCAGTGTCTCTGTGTCTCAGTGTCTCAGATTCTCAGTGTCTCTGTGTCTCAGAGTCTCAGTGTCTCAGTGTCTCAGAGTCTCAGTGTCTCTGTGTCTCAGTGTCTCAGATTCTCAGTGTCTCTGTGTCTCAGTGTCTCAGATTCTCAGTGTCTCTGTGTCTCAGAGTCTCAGTGTCTCAGTGTCTCAGTGTCTCTGTGTCTCAGTGTCTCAGCGTCTCAGTGTCTCAGTGTCTCTGTGTCTCAGTGTCTCTGTGTCTCAGTGTCTCTGAGTCTCAGAGTCTCAGTGTCTCAGTGTCTCAGAGTCTCAGTGTCTCTGTGTCTCAGTGTCTCAGATTCTCAGTGTCTCTGTGTCTCAGTGTCTCAGATTCTCAGTGTCTCTGTGTCTCAGAGTCTCAGTGTCTCAGTGTCTCAGTGTCTCTGTGTCTCAGTGTCTCAGCGTCTCAGTGTCTCAGTGTCTCAGCGTCTCAGTGTCTCAGTGTCTCTGTGTCTCAGTGTCTCTGTGTCTCAGTGTCTCTGAGTCTCAGAGTCTCAGTGTCTCAGTGTCTCTGTGTCTCAGTGTCTCAGCGTCTCAGTGTCTCTGTGTCTCAGTGTCTCTGAGTCTCAGAGTCTCAGTGTCTCTGTGTCTCAGTGTCTCAGAGTCTCAGTGTCTCTGTGTCTCAGTGTCTCAGATTCTCAGTGTCTCTGTGTCTCAGTGTCTCAGATTCTCAGTGTCTCTGTGTCTCAGAGTCTCAGTGTCTCAGTGTCTCAGTGTCTCTGTGTCTCAGTGTCTCAGCGTCTCAGCGTCTCAGTGTCTCTGTGTCTCAGTGTCTCTGTGTCTCAGTGTCTCTGTGTCTCAGTGTCTCTGTGTCTCAGAGTCTCAGTGTCTCTGTGTCTCAGTGTCTCAGAGTCTCAGTGTCTCTGTGTCTCAGTGTCTCAGATTCTCAGTGTCTCTGTGTCTCAGTGTCTCAGATTCTCAGTGTCTCTGTGTCTCAGAGTCTCAGTGTCTCAGCGTCTCAGTGTCTCTGTGTCTCAGTGTCTCTGAGTCTCAGAGTCTCAGTGTCTCTGTGTCTCAGTGTCTCAGAGTCTCAGTGTCTCTGTGTCTCAGTGTCTCAGATTCTCAGTGTCTCTGTGTCTCAGTGTCTCAGATTCTCAGTGTCTCTGTGTCTCAGAGTCTCAGTGTCTCAGTGTCTCAGTGTCTCTGTGTCTCTGTGTCTCAGTGTCTCTGTGTCTCAGTGTCTCTGAGTCTCAGAGTCTCAGTGTCTCTGTGTCTCAGTGTCTCAGAGTCTCAGTGTCTCTGTGTCTCAGTGTCTCAGATTCTCAGTGTCTCTGTGTCTCAGTGTCTCAGATTCTCAGTGTCTCTGTGTCTCAGAGTCTCAGTGTCTCAGCGTCTCAGTGTCTCTGTGTCTCAGTGTCTCTGAGTCTCAGAGTCTCAGTGTCTCTGTGTCTCAGTGTCTCAGAGTCTCAGTGTCTCTGTGTCTCAGTGTCTCAGATTCTCAGTGTCTCTGTGTCTCAGTGTCTCAGATTCTCAGTGTCTCTGTGTCTCAGAGTCTCAGTGTCTCAGCGTCTCAGTGTCTCTGTGTCTCAGTGTCTCTGAGTCTCAGAGTCTCAGTGTCTCTGTGTCTCAGTGTCTCAGAGTCTCAGTGTCTCTGTGTCTCAGTGTCTCAGATTCTCAGTGTCTCTGTGTCTCAGTGTCTCAGAGTCTCAGTGTCTCTGTGTCTCAGTGTCTCAGAGTCTCAGTGTCTCTGTGTCTCAGTGTCTCAGATTCTCAGTGTCTCTGTGTCTCAGTGTCTCAGATTCTCAGTGTCTCTGTGTCTCAGAGTCTCAGTGTCTCAGTGTCTCAGTGTCTCTGTGTCTCAGTGTCTCAGCGTCTCAGCGTCTCAGCGTCTCTGTGTCTCAGTGTCTCTGTGTCTCAGTGTCTCTGAGTCTCAGAGTCTCAGAGTCTCAGTGTCTCTGTGTCTCAGTGTCTCAGAGTCTCAGTGTCTCTGTGTCTCAGTGTCTCAGATTCTCAGTGTCTCTGTGTCTCAGTGTCTCAGATTCTCAGTGTCTCTGTGTCTCAGAGTCTCAGTGTCTCAGCGTCTCAGTGTCTCTGTGTCTCAGTGTCTCTGAGTCTCAGAGTCTCAGTGTCTCTGTGTCTCAGTGTCTCAGAGTCTCAGTGTCTCTGTGTCTCAGTGTCTCAGATTCTCAGTGTCTCTGTGTCTCAGTGTCTCAGATTCTCAGTGTCTCTGTGTCTCAGAGTCTCAGTGTCTCAGTGTCTCAGTGTCTCTGTGTCTCAGTGTCTCAGCGTCTCAGCGTCTCAGCGTCTCTGTGTCTCAGTGTCTCTGTGTCTCAGTGTCTCTGAGTCTCAGAGTCTCAGTGTCTCAGTGTCTCTGTGTCTCAGTGTCTCTGAGTCTCAGAGTCTCAGTGTCTCAGTGTCTCTTTGTCTCAGTGTCTCAGAGTCTCAGTGTCTCAGTGTCTCTGTGTCTCAGTGTCTCTGAGTCTCAGAGTCTCAGTGTCTCAGTGTCTCTGTGTCTCAGTGTCTCAGCGTCTCAGTGTCTCTGTGTCTCTGTGTCTCAGTGTCTCAGAGTCTCAGTGTCTCTGTGTCTCAGTGTCTCAGATTCTCAGTGTCTCTGTGTCTCAGTGTCTCAGATTCTCAGTGTCTCTGTGTCTCAGAGTCTCAGTGTCTCAGTGTCTCAGTGTCTCTGTGTCTCAGTGTCTCAGCGTCTCAGCGTCTCAGTGTCTCTGTGTCTCAGTGTCTCTGTGTCTCAGTGTCTCTGAGTCTCAGAGTCTCAGTGTCTCAGTGTCTCTGTGTCTCAGTGTCTCTGAGTCTCAGAGTCTCAGTGTCTCAGTGTCTCTGTGTCTCAGTGTCTCAGAGTCTCAGTGTCTCAGTGTCTCTGTGTCTCAGTGTCTCTGAGTCTCAGAGTCTCAGTGTCTCAGTGTCTCTGTGTCTCAGTGTCTCAGCGTCTCAGTGTCTCTGTGTCTCAGTGTCTCTGAGTCTCAGAGTCTCAGTGTCTCTGTGTCTCAGTGTCTCAGAGTCTCAGTGTCTCTGTGTCTCAGTGTCTCAGATTCTCAGTGTCTCTGTGTCTCAGTGTCTCAGATTCTCAGTGTCTCTGTGTCTCAGAGTCTCAGTGTCTCAGTGTCTCAGTGTCTCTGTGTCTCAGTGTCTCAGCGTCTCAGTGTCTCAGTGTCTCTGTGTCTCAGTGTCTCTGTGTCTCAGTGTCTCTGAGTCTCAGAGTCTCAGAGTCTCAGTGTCTCTGTGTCTCAGTGTCTCAGAGTCTCAGTGTCTCTGTGTCTCAGTGTCTCAGATTCTCAGTGTCTCTGTGTCTCAGTGTCTCAGATTCTCAGTGTCTCTGTGTCTCAGAGTCTCAGTGTCTCAGCGTCTCAGTGTCTCTGTGTCTCAGTGTCTCTGAGTCTCAGAGTCTCAGTGTCTCTGTGTCTCAGTGTCTCAGAGTCTCAGTGTCTCTGTGTCTCAGTGTCTCAGATTCTCAGTGTCTCTGTGTCTCAGTGTCTCAGATTCTCAGTGTCTCTGTGTCTCAGAGTCTCAGTGTCTCAGTGTCTCAGTGTCTCTGTGTCTCAGTGTCTCAGCGTCTCAGCGTCTCAGCGTCTCTGTGTCTCAGTGTCTCTGTGTCTCAGTGTCTCTGAGTCTCAGAGTCTCAGTGTCTCAGTGTCTCTGTGTCTCAGTGTCTCTGAGTCTCAGAGTCTCAGTGTCTCAGTGTCTCTTTGTCTCAGTGTCTCAGAGTCTCAGTGTCTCAGTGTCTCTGTGTCTCAGTGTCTCTGAGTCTCAGAGTCTCAGTGTCTCAGTGTCTCTGTGTCTCAGTGTCTCAGCGTCTCAGTGTCTCTGTGTCTCTGTGTCTCAGTGTCTCAGAGTCTCAGTGTCTCTGTGTCTCAGTGTCTCAGAGTCTCAGTGTCTCTGTGTCTCAGTGTCTCAGATTCTCAGTGTCTCTGTGTCTCAGTGTCTCAGATTCTCAGTGTCTCTGTGTCTCAGAGTCTCAGTGTCTCAGTGTCTCAGTGTCTCTGTGTCTCAGTGTCTCAGCGTCTCAGCGTCTCAGCGTCTCTGTGTCTCAGTGTCTCTGTGTCTCAGTGTCTCTGAGTCTCAGAGTCTCAGTGTCTCAGTGTCTCTGTGTCTCAGTGTCTCTGAGTCTCAGAGTCTCAGTGTCTCAGTGTCTCTTTGTCTCAGTGTCTCAGAGTCTCAGTGTCTCAGTGTCTCTGTGTCTCAGTGTCTCTGAGTCTCAGAGTCTCAGTGTCTCAGTGTCTCTGTGTCTCAGTGTCTCAGCGTCTCAGTGTCTCTGTGTCTCTGTGTCTCAGTGTCTCAGAGTCTCAGTGTCTCTGTGTCTCAGTGTCTCAGATTCTCAGTGTCTCTGTGTCTCAGTGTCTCAGATTCTCAGTGTCTCTGTGTCTCAGAGTCTCAGTGTCTCAGTGTCTCAGTGTCTCTGTGTCTCAGTGTCTCAGCGTCTCAGCGTCTCAGTGTCTCTGTGTCTCAGTGTCTCTGTGTCTCAGTGTCTCTGAGTCTCAGAGTCTCAGTGTCTCAGTGTCTCTGTGTCTCAGTGTCTCTGAGTCTCAGAGTCTCAGTGTCTCAGTGTCTCTGTGTCTCAGTGTCTCAGAGTCTCAGTGTCTCAGTGTCTCTGTGTCTCAGTGTCTCTGAGTCTCAGAGTCTCAGTGTCTCAGTGTCTCTGTGTCTCAGTGTCTCAGCGTCTCAGTGTCTCTGTGTCTCAGTGTCTCTGAGTCTCAGAGTCTCAGTGTCTCTGTGTCTCAGTGTCTCAGAGTCTCAGTGTCTCTGTGTCTCAGTGTCTCAGATTCTCAGTGTCTCTGTGTCTCAGTGTCTCAGATTCTCAGTGTCTCTGTGTCTCAGAGTCTCAGTGTCTCAGTGTCTCAGTGTCTCTGTGTCTCAGTGTCTCAGCGTCTCAGTGTCTCAGTGTCTCTGTGTCTCAGTGTCTCTGTGTCTCAGTGTCTCTGAGTCTCAGAGTCTCAGTGTCTCAGTGTCTCAGAGTCTCAGTGTCTCTGTGTCTCAGTGTCTCAGATTCTCAGTGTCTCTGTGTCTCAGTGTCTCAGATTCTCAGTGTCTCTGTGTCTCAGAGTCTCAGTGTCTCAGTGTCTCAGTGTCTCTGTGTCTCAGTGTCTGTCTCAGCGTCTCAGTGTCTCAGCGTCTCAGTGTCTCAGTGTCTCAGTGTCTCAGTGTCTCTGTGTCTCAGTGTCTCTGAGTCTCAGAGTCTCAGTGTCTCAGTGTCTCTGTGTCTCAGTGTCTCTGAGTCTCAGAGTCTCAGTGTCTCAGTGTCTCAGAGTCTCAGTGTCTCTGTGTCTCAGTGTCTCAGATTCTCAGTGTCTCTGTGTCTCAGTGTCTCAGATTCTCAGTGTCTCTGTGTCTCAGAGTCTCAGTGTCTCAGTGTCTCAGTGTCTCTGTGTCTCAGTGTCTCAGCGTCTCAGTGTCTCAGTGTCTCAGCGTCTCAGTGTCTCAGTGTCTCTGTGTCTCAGTGTCTCTGTGTCTCAGTGTCTCTGAGTCTCAGAGTCTCAGTGTCTCAGTGTCTCTGTGTCTCAGTGTCTCAGCGTCTCAGTGTCTCTGTGTCTCAGTGTCTCTGAGTCTCAGAGTCTCAGTGTCCTCAGTTGCTGTGTCTCAGTGTCTCAGAGTCTCAGTGTCTCTGTGTCTCAGTGTCTCAGATTCTCAGTGTCTCTGTGTCTCAGTGTCTCAGAGTCTCAGTGTCTCTGTGTCTCAGTGTCTCAGATTCTCAGTGTCTCTGTGTCTCAGTGTCTCAGATTCTCAGTGTCTCTGTGTCTCAGAGTCTCAGTGTCTCAGTGTCTCAGTGTCTCTGTGTCTCAGTGTCTCAGCGTCTCAGCGTCTCAGTGTCTCTGTGTCTCAGTGTCTCTGTGTCTCAGTGTCTCTGAGTCTCAGAGTCTCAGTGTCTCAGTGTCTCTGTGTCTCAGTGTCTCTGAGTCTCAGAGTCTCAGTGTCTCAGTGTCTCTGTGTCTCTGTGTCTCAGTGTCTCTGTGTCTCAGTGTCTCTGAGTCTCAGAGTCTCAGTGTCTCAGTGTCTCTGTGTCTCAGTGTCTCTGAGTCTCAGAGTCTCAGTGTCTCAGTGTCTCTGTGTCTCAGTGTCTCAGCGTCTCAGTGTCTCTGTGTCTCAGTGTCTCTGAGTCTCAGAGTCTCAGTGTCTCTGTGTCTCAGTGTCTCAGAGTCTCAGTGTCTCTGTGTCTCAGTGTCTCAGATTCTCAGTGTCTCTGTGTCTCAGAGTCTCAGTGTCTCAGTGTCTCAGTGTCTCTGTGTCTCAGTGTCTCAGCGTCTCAGTGTCTCAGTGTCTCTGTGTCTCAGTGTCTCTGTGTCTCAGTGTCTCTGAGTCTCAGAGTCTCAGTGTCTCAGTGTCTCAGCAGTCTCAGTGTCTCTGTGTCTCAGTGTCTCAGATTCTCAGTGTCTCTGTGTCTCAGTGTCTCAGATTCTCAGTGTCTCTGTGTCTCAGAGTCTCAGTGTCTCAGTGTCTCAGTGTCTCTGTGTCTCAGTGTCTCAGTGTCTCTGTGTCTCAGTGTCTCAGCGTCTCAGTGTCTCAGTGTCTCTGTGTCTCAGTGTCTCTGTGTCTCAGTGTCTCTGAGTCTCAGAGTCTCAGTGTCTCAGTGTCTCAGTGTCTCAGTGTCTCTGTGTCTCAGTGTCTCTGTGTCTCAGTGTCTCTGAGTCTCAGAGTCTCAGTGTCTCAGTGTCTCTGTGTCTCAGTGTCTCAGCGTCTCAGTGTCTCTGTGTCTCAGTGTCTCTGAGTCTCAGAGTCTCAGTGTCTCTGTGTCTCAGTGTCTCAGAGTCTCAGTGTCTCTGTGTCTCAGTGTCTCAGATTCTCAGTGTCTCTGTGTCTCAGTGTCTCAGATTCTCAGTGTCTCTGTGTCTCAGAGTCTCAGTGTCTCAGTGTCTCAGTGTCTCTGTGTCTCAGTGTCTCAGCGTCTCAGCGTCTCAGTGTCTCTGTGTCTCAGTGTCTCTGTGTCTCAGTGTCTCTGTGTCTCAGTGTCTCTGTCTCAGTGTCTCAGAGTCTCAGTGTCTCTGTGTCTCAGTGTCTCAGAGTCTCAGTGTCTCTGTGTCTCAGTGTCTCAGATTCTCAGTGTCTCTGTGTCTCAGTGTCTCAGAGTCTCAGTGTCTCTGTGTCTCAGTGTCTCAGTGTCTCAGCGTCTCAGTGTCTCTGTGTCTCAGTGTCTCTGAGTCTCAGAGTCTCAGTGTCTCTGTGTCTCTGTGTCTCAGTGTCTCAGATTCTCAGTGTCTCTGTGTCTCAGAGTCTCAGTGTCTCAGTGTCTCAGTGTCTCTGTGTCTCAGTGTCTCTGAGTCTCAGAGTCTCAGTGTCTCTGTGTCTCAGTGTCTCAGAGTCTCAGTGTCTCTGTGTCTCAGTGTCTCAGAGTCTCAGTGTCTCTGTGTCTCAGTGTCTCAGATTCTCAGTGTCTCTGTGTCTCAGAGTCTCAGTGTCTCAGTGTCTCAGTGTCTCTGTGTCTCAGTGTCTCAGCGTCTCAGCGTCTCAGTGTCTCTGTGTCTCAGTGTCTCTGTGTCTCAGTGTCTCTGAGTCTCAGAGTCTCAGTGTCTCAGTGTCTCTGTGTCTCAGTGTCTCTGAGTCTCAGAGTCTCAGTGTCTCAGTGTCTCTGTGTCTCAGTGTCTCAGCGTCTCAGTGTCTCTGTGTCTCAGTGTCTCTGAGTCTCAGAGTCTCAGTGTCTCTGTGTCTCAGTGTCTCAGAGTCTCAGTGTCTCTGTGTCTCAGTGTCTCAGATTCTCAGTGTCTCTGTGTCTCAGTGTCTCAGGGACTCAGTTCTCATGTCCTCGTGTCTCTGTGTCTCTGTGTCTCAGTGTCTCAGAGTCTCAGTGTCTCTGTGTCTCAGTGTCTCAGATTCTCAGTGTCTCTGTGTCTCAGTGTCTCAGATTCTCAGTGTCTCTGTGTCTCAGAGTCTCAGTGTCTCAGTGTCTCAGTGTCTCTGTGTCTCAGTGTCTCAGAGTCTCAGTGTCTCAGTGTCTCTGTGTCTCAGAGTCTCAGTGTCTCTGTGTCTCAGTGTCTCAGATTCTCAGTGTCTCTGTGTCTCAGTGTCTCAGATTCTCAGTGTCTCTGTGTCTCAGAGTCTCAGTGTCTCAGTGTCTCAGTGTCTCTGTGTCTCAGTGTCTCAGCGTCTCAGCGTCTCAGTGTCTCTGTGTCTCAGTGTCTCTGTGTCTCAGTGTCTCTGAGTCTCAGAGTCTCAGTGTCTCAGTGTCTCTGTGTCTCAGTGTCTCTGAGTCTCAGAGTCTCAGTGTCTCAGTGTCTCTGTGTCTCAGTGTCTCAGCGTCTCAGTGTCTCTGTGTCTCAGTGTCTCTGAGTCTCAGAGTCTCAGTGTCTCTGTGTCTCAGTGTCTCAGAGTCTCAGTGTCTCTGTGTCTCAGTGTCTCAGATTCTCAGTGTCTCTGTGTCTCAGTGTCTCAGATTCTCAGTGTCTCTGTGTCTCTGTGTCTCAGTGTCTCAGAGTCTCAGTGTCTCTGTGTCTCAGTGTCTCAGATTCTCAGTGTCTCTGTGTCTCAGTGTCTCAGATTCTCAGTGTCTCTGTGTCTCAGAGTCTCAGTGTCTCTGTGTCTCAGTGTCTCTGTTCGTCTCAGTGTCTCAGTGTCCTCAGTGTCTCTGTGTCTCAGTGTCTCTGTGTCTCAGTGTCTCTGAGTCTCAGAGTCTCAGTGTCTCAGTGTCTCTGTGTCTCAGTGTCTCATGTCTCAGAGTCTCAGTGTCTCAGTGTCTCTGTGTCTCAGTGTCTCAGCGTCTCAGTGTCTCTGTGTCTCAGTGTCTCTGAGTCTCAGAGTCTCAGTGTCTCTGTGTCTCAGTGTCTCAGAGTCTCAGTGTCTCTGTGTCTCAGTGTCTCAGATTCTCAGTGTCTCTGTGTCTCAGTGTCTCAGATTCTCAGTGTCTCTGTGTCTCTGTGTCTCAGTGTCTCAGAGTCTCAGTGTCTCTGTGTCTCAGTGTCTCAGATTCTCAGTGTCTCTGTGTCTCAGTGTCTCAGAGTCTCAGTGTCTCTGTGTCTCAGAGTCTCAGTGTCTCAGTGTCTCAGTGTCTCTGTGTCTCAGTGTCTCAGCGTCTCAGTGTCTCAGTGTCTCTGTGTCTCAGTGTCTCTGTGTCTCAGTGTCTCTGAGTCTCAGAGCTCAGTGTCTCAGTGTCTCTGTGTCTCAGTGTCTCAGCGTCTCAGTGTCTCAGTGTCTCTGTGTCTCAAGTGGTCTCAGTGTCTCTGTGTCTCAGTGTCTCAGTGTCTCAGATTCTCAGTGTCTCTGTGTCTCAGAGTCTCAGTGTCTCAGTGTCTCAGTGTCTCTGTGTCTCAGTGTCTCAGCGTCTCAGCGTCTCAGTGTCTCTGTGTCTCAGTGTCTCTGTGTCTCAGTGTCTCTGAGTCTCAGAGTCTCAGTGTCTCAGTGTCTCTGTGTCTCAGTGTCTCTGAGTCTCAGAGTCTCAGTGTCTCAGTGTCTCTGTGTCTCAGTGTCTCAGCGTCTCAGTGTCTCTGTGTCTCAGTGTCTCTGAGTCTCAGAGTCTCAGTGTCTCAGTGTCTCTGTGTCTCAGTGTCTCAGAGTCTCAGTGTCTCTGTGTCTCAGTGTCTCAGAGTCTCAGAGTCTCAGTGTCTCTGTGTCTCAGTGTCTCAGAGTCTCAGTGTCTCTGTGTCTCAGTGTCTCAGATTCTCAGTGTCTCTGTGTCTCAGTGTCTCAGATTCTCAGTGTCTCTGTGTCTCAGAGTCTCAGTGTCTCAGTGTCTCAGTGTCTCTGTGTCTCAGTGTCTCAGCGTCTCAGTGTCTCAGTGTCTCTGTGTCTCCAGTGTCTCTGTGTCTCAGTGTCTCTGAGTCTCAGAGTCTCAGTGTCTCAGTGTCTCAGTGTCTCAGAGTCTCAGTGTCTCTGTGTCTCAGTGTCTCAGATTCTCAGTGTCTCTGTGTCTCAGTGTCTCAGAGTCTCAGTGTCTCTGTGTCTCAGTGTCTCAGATTCTCAGTGTCTCTGTGTCTCAGTGTCCTCAGAGTCTCAGTGTCTCTGTGTCTCTGTGTCTCAGTGTCTCAGTGTCTCTGTGTCTCAGTGTCTCTGTGTCTCAGTGTCTCTGTGTCTCAGTGTCTCTGAGTCTCAAGAGTTCAGTGTCTCTGTGTCTCAGTGTCTCAGTGTCTCGAGTCGGTGTCTCAGAGTCTCAGTGTCTCTGTGTCTCAGTGTCTCATGAGTCTCAGGTCTCAGTGTCTCTGTGTCTCAGTGTCTCAGAGTCTCAGTGTCTCTGTGTCTCAGTGTCTCAGAGTCTCAGTGTCTCTGTGTCTCAGTGTCTCAGAGTCTCAGTGTCTCTGTGTCTCA
>NW_027650671.1:2500-30000 GCF_965287045.1 Carcharhinus amblyrhynchos
AGTGTAGAGGGAGCTTTACTCTGTATCTAACCCCGTGCTGTACCTGTCCTGGGAGTGTTTGATTGGGGGACAGTGTAGAGGGAGCTTTACTCTGTATCTAACCCCGTGCTGTCCCTGTCCTGGGAGTGTTTGATGGGGGGGACAGTGTAGAGGGAGGCTAACCTTTAGTACACAGTTGCTGTTGACAAGTAGATTCCCTGGTTTAATATCTCGATGCAAGATTCCCGCAGAATGTAAATATTTCAGACCTAGGAATAAAAATGCGAGAAGTAAAATAGGATCATGAGTAATCTACCAACCTTTCCCCCCCAATCCCTCACCCTCTCCCCGTCTCCCTCCCTCCCCCACCCTCTCCCCGTCTCCCTCCCTCCCCCACCCTCTCCCCGTCTCCCTCGCTCCCCCCACCCTCTCTCCGTTTCCCTCCCTCCCCCACTCCCTCCCCGTCTCCCCACTCCCTCCCCGTCTCCCCCACTCCCTCCCCGTCTCCGTCACTCCCTCCCCGTCTTCCCCACTCCCTCCCCGTCTCCCCCACTCCCTCCCCGTCTCCCCCACTCCCTCCCCGTCTCCTCCACTCCCTCCCCGTCTCCCCCACTCCCTCCCTGTGTATCTCTCCATCTCTCTGTTTCCGCAACCTCACCTCCACCTGTCCTGAGGCTGCTTACAAAGAACAAAGAGAATTCCAGCACGGGAACAGGCCCCTCGGCCCCTCCTGCACCGCCCCGTGCTGCCCCCGACTGAACTAAACCCCCCTACCCTTCCGGGGACCGTATCCCTCTATTCCCATCCTATTCATGGATTTGTCCAGATGCCCCCTTAAAACTCACTCCCGTATCCACTTCCACTCCCTCCCCCCCCGGCAGCGAGTTCCAGGCACCCACCCCCCCTCTGTGTAAAAAATCTGCCTCGTACATCTCCTTTAAACCTTGCCCCTCGCACCTTAAACCTGTGCCCCCCCGCGTAATTGACTCTTCCACCCTGGGGGGAAAAAGCTTCTGACTCTCCACTCTGTCCCTCATCATCTTGTAGACTTCTATCAGGTCTCCCCCTCAACCTCCAGTGAGAACAAACCAAGTTTCTCCAACCTCTCCCCATAGCTAATGCCCTCCGTACCAGGGGCAACATCCTGGTAAATCTTTTCTGTAACCCTCTCCAAAGCCTCCACATCCTTCTGGTAGTGTGGGTGACCCAGAATTGAACTCTATATTCCAAGTGCGGCCTCACTAAGGTTCTATAAAGCTGCAACGTGACTTGCCAATTTTTAAACTCAGTGCCCCCGGCCGATGAAGGCAAGCATGCCGTATGCCTTCTTGACTCCCTTCTCCACCTGCGTTGCCACTTTCAGTGACCTGTGTACCTGTACGCCCAGATCCCTCTGCCTATCAATACTCTGTGTACCTGTACGCCCAGATCCCTCTGCCTATCAATACTCTGTGTACCTGTACGCCCAGATCCCTCTGCCTATCAATACTCTGTGTACCTGTACGCCCAGATCCCTCTGCCTATCAATACTCTGTGTACCTGTACACCCAGATCCCTCTGCCTATCAATACTCTGTGTACCTGTACGCCCAGATCCCTCTGCCTATCAATACTCTGTGTACCTGTACACCCAGATCCCTCTGCCTATCAATACTCTGAAGGGTTCTGCCATTTACTGTATATTTCCTATCTGTATTAGACCTTCCAAAATACATCCCTTCACATTCTTACCTCGGAGAATTTGGTAGAGAAACACTTTGATGTGGTCACCACTCAGGGACTGAGGGGACACGATGACCTTGTGAAGATCGCTCTGCATCAACTCCGTAATCACATAGCTTAGGGAGCAGTGAAGGGATTACATCCTCCAGTATTCAGCTCTGTAGGCGCCCCCTACCTATCTCTGTAACCTCCCCACTACACCCCCTCCCTATCTCTGTAACCCTGTCCAGCCCCCTACACCCCCTCCCTATCTCTGTAACCCTGTCCAGCCCCCTACACCCCCTCCCTATCTCTGTAACCCCCTCCAGCCCCCTACACCCCCTCCCTATCTCTGTAACCTCCTCCAGCCCCCCGACACCCCCCTCCCTATCTCTGTAACCTCCTCCAGCCCCCCTACACCCCCTCCCTATCTCTGTAACCTCCTCCAGCCCCCCTACACCCCCCTCCCTATCTCTGTAACCTCCTCCAGCCCCCTACACCCCCTCCCTATCTCTGTAACCCCCTCCAGCCCTCCTACACCCCCTCCCGATCCCTGTAACCTTCTCCAGCCCCCCTACACCCCCTCCCTATCTCTGTAACCCCCTCCAGCCCCCCTACACCCCCTCCCGATCCCTGTAACCTTCTCCAGCCCCCTACACCCCCTCCCTATCTCTGTAACCCCCTCCAGCCCCCCTACACCCCCTCCCTATCTCTGTAACCTCCTCCTGCCCCTACACCCCCTTCCTATCTCTGTAACCTCCTCCAGCCCCTATACCCCCTCCCTATCTCTGTAACCTCCTCCAGCCCCCTACACCCCCTCCCTATCTCTGTAACCTCCTCCAGCCCCCTACACCCCCTCCCTATCTCTGTAACCTCCTCCAGCCCCCTACACCCCCTCCCTATCTCTGTAACCTCCTCCAGCCCCCTACACCCCCTCCCTATCTCTGTAACCCCCTCCAGCCCCCTACACCGCCTCCCTATCTCTGTAACCTCCTCCAGCTCCCGTACACCCCCTCCCTATCTCTGTAACCTCCTCCAGCTCCCGTACACCCCCTCCCTATCTCTGTAACCTCCTCCAGCTCCCGTACACCCCCTCCCTATCTCTGTAACCTCCTCCAGCTCCCGTACACCCCCTCCCTATCTCTGTAACCTCCCCTCCGAGATCTCTGCGTTCCTCCAATTCTGGCCTCTCGAGCATCCCCGATCCCCATCGTTGCCCCAACAGGGGTCCGTGTCTTCAGCTGCCCGGGGAGGGTCCCCAAGCTCTGGAATTCACTCGCTAAACCTCTCCACCTCTCTCCCACTCCCCTCTCACACTTTTCAAAGCTCCTTCAAGACTGAACGAGGCAACTGGTGGAAAATGCTAAAGGATACATCTCCTCAAAATAGTCGATATGTGGAGGCTGTAAGATATCGAGAGCAGAAAGGACCTAAGAAAAAGAGAGATAGATTATAAATCGGATATTATATAGATAAAACACAGTGTGCATTATTATATATAATAGTGTTATATCCAGTGACGCATGGTGTGTTATTATATAATATACACGGCGTTATACCCAGTGACGCACGGTGTGTTATTATATAATATACACGGTGTTATACCCAGTGACGCACGGTGCGTTATTATATAATATACACGGCGTTATACCCAGTGACGCACAGTGCGTTATTATATAATATACACGGCGTTATACCCAGTGACGCACAGTGCGTTATTATATAATATACACGGCGTTATACCCAGTGACGCACGGTGCGTTATTATATAATATACACGGTGTTATACCCAGTGACGCACGGTGTGTTATTATATAATATACACGGTGTTATACCGAGTGACGCACGGTGCGTTATTATATAATATACACGGCGTTATACCCAGTGACGCACAGTGCGTTATTATATAATATACACGGCGTTATACCCAGTGACGCACAGTGCGTTATTATATAATATACACGGCGTTATACCCAGTGACGCGCGGTGCGTTATTATATAATATACACGGTGTTATACCCAGTGACGCACAGTGCGTTATTATATAATATACATGGTGTTATACCCAGTGACACACGGTGTGTTATTATATAATATACACGGTGTTATACCCAGTGACGCACGGTGCGTTATTATATAATATACACGGTGTTATACCCAGTGACGCACGGTGCGTTATTATATAATATACACGGCGTTATACCCAGTGACGCACGGTGCGTTATTATATAATATACACGGTGTTATACCCAGTGACGCACGGTGCGTTATTATATAATATACACTGCGTTATACACAGTGATGCGTGGTGCATTATTACATAATATACACGGCGTTACACCCAGTGACGTACGGTGTATTGTCACATAATAATAATGCCTTGAGAGAGGGGCTGAATGGCCTCCTCCTGTTCCTGTATAACAGGCTGGAAAGAGAGGCTGATCCTCTGGTGCCACCACTGGCCGGAGGAGGTAAGTGCAGCGTGACTGTTTACATGGGGAAATCTGTGAAGATTTGCGCTCCCGTGGTGTTAGAAAGCAGAGAGAGGAGACAGCAATAGACAGATGGACCTCACGAGGGTCCCACACACTCACGTTGCTGTGCTTAAAGAAAGAAAGCATCTTCAGTTCCCGAAAGACCCGTTTGCACGAGATAAGGTTCTGGAAAACATTTGGCATTTTCTTCAGGGCCACCTGCCTCCCGTCACGTGGATCCAGGACAGACCTGAAGGAGAAAACAGGGTCACACTGTCCCCCCATCAAACACTCCCAGGACAGGTACAACACGGGGTTAGATACAGAGTAAAGCTCCCTCTACACTGTCCCCCCATCAAACACTCCCAGGACAGGTACAGCACGGGGTTAGATACAGAGTAAAGCTCCCTCTACACTGTCCCCCCATCAAACACTCCCAGGACAGGTACAGCACGGGGTTAGATACAGAGTAAAGCTCCCTCTACACTGTCCCCCCATCAAACACTCCCAGGACAGGTACAGCACGGGGTTAGATACAGAGTAAAGCTCCCTCTACACTGTCCCCCCATCAAACACTCCCAGGACAGGTACAGCACGGGGTTAGATACAGTGTAAAGCTCCCTCTACACTGTCCCCCATCAAACACTCCCAGGACAGGGACAGTACGGGGTTAGATACAGAGTAAAGCTCCCTCTACACTGTCCCCATCAAACACTCCCAGGACAGGTACAGCACGGGGTTAGATACAGAGTAAAGCTCCCTCTACACTGTCCCCCCATCAAACACTCCCAGGACAGGGACAGCACGGGGTTAGATACAGAGTAAAGCTCCCTCTACACTGTCCCCATCAAACACTCCCAGGACAGGTACAGCACGGGGTTAGATACAGAGTAAAGCTCCCTCTACACTGTCCCCCCATCAAACACTCCCAGGACAGGTACAGCACGGGGTTAGATACAGAGTAAAGCTCCCTCTACACTGTCCCCCCCATCAAACACTCCCAGGACAGGTACAGCACGGGGTTAGATACAGAGTAAAGCTCCCTCTACACTGTCCCCCCATCAAACACTCCCAGGACAGGTACAGCACGGGGTTAGATACAGAGTAAAGCTCCTTTCTAAGTAAATGGGGAAGAGTTGGGGGTGAAATATGAGGGAATGAGGTGCAAATGAATTCTGCTGCTTAAATTTTTCTTAAACCACCCCTCCTCACACCCTCCTTCACTTCTCCAGCTCCCCTTCCCCCTCACTGCCCCTCCCTCACCCATCCCCTCATCTCCCCATCACCCCCTTTCTCCCCCCAGTCCCTCGCTCCCCCTCGCTCCCTCACACCTCGCTTCCCCGTTACCCCCCCACCACCCCCTCACTCCCCCCGATACCCCCTTGTTCCTGCCCCCTCCCCACCCCCTCAGCCCTGCTCGACTCACCACACCACTCCGAAAGCTCCGTAGCCGATTGGCCGGTCCACCTCGGCCTCGTTCTCTGTCTGCCCGGCCTGCCGAGTGACGGTGGTCAGGGTGGGATGTTCCTGCTGCCCTCCGGTGCCCACTCCCACCGGCGTGGGGGGGCTGTGACCCCCCAGGATCGGCTGCGCCCGGTAGAACTTCTGCTCGGGGCCGGCTATTTGGCTGGGGCAGGCGGCGCAGCTCACCGCCGAGACCTGGTGGTCTGCACCCTGGAACGCCATGGGGGCTGGCGGAGAGTCTGTGTGTGTGTGTGTGTGTGTGTGTGTGTGTGTGTGAAAGAGAGATTGTCTCTGTGTGTTAGAGAGACTGTGAGAGACTGTGTGTCTGTATGTGTGTCTGTGTGTGTGTCTGTGTGTGTGTCTGTGTCTGTCTGTGTGTGTGAGTGTGAAAGAGAGATTGTCTCTGTGTGTTAGAGAGAGACTGTAAGAGACTGTGTGTCTGTATGTGTGTCTGTGTGTGTGTCTGTGTGTGTGTCTGTGTCTGTCTGTGTGTGTGAGTGTGAAAGAGAGATTGTCTCTGTGTGTTAGAGAGAGACTGTGTATGTGTGTGTGTGTGTGTGTGTGTGTCTGCGTGCACGTGTGTGTACTGGGTCAGTATTACAGTACGTGTGGGAGGTGGGGGGTGTGATCTCGGGGTGTGCGACCTGTAAACCAGAGGCAGAATGAGAATGGGAAGGACTGTTCCTTTAAAAGACGGATCTGGAAATTGACAAATATTCCCCTTTAACAGGGAAAGGACAGAATGGAAACTGACCCAAAGAAATCGCAACAAAGAAATCGCTACACTGTTTCCTGTTAGATTAACAGGGAAATCGCTACAGTGTTTCCTGTTAGATTAACAAGGAAATCGCTACAGTGTTTCCTGTTAGATTAACAGGGAAATCGCTACAGTGTTTCCTGTTAGATTAACAGGGAAATCGCTACGCTGTTTCCTGTTAGATTAACAGGGAAATCGCTACACTGTTTCCTGTTAGATTAACAAGGAAATCGCTACACTGTTTCCTGTTAGATTAACAGGAAAATCGCTACACTGTTTCCTGTTAGATTAAACAAGGAAATCACTACACTGTTTCCTGTTAGATTAAACAAGGAAATCGCTACACTGTTTCCTGTTAGATTAACAGGGAAATCGCTACAGTGTTTCCTGTTAGATTAAACAAGGAAATCGCTACACTGTTTCCTGTTAGATTAACAGGGAAATCGCTACACTGTTTCCTGTTAGATTAACAGGGAAATCGCTACAGTGTTTCCTGTTAGATTAACAGGGAAATCGCTACAGTGTTTCCTGTTAGATTAACAGGGAAATCGCTTCAGTGTTTCCTGTTAGATTAAACAAGGAAATCACTACACTGTTTCCTGTTAGATTAACAGGGAAATCGCTACAGTGTTTCCTGTTAGATTAACAGGGAAATCGCTACAGTGTTTCCTGTTAGATTAAACAAGGAAATCACTACACTGTTTCCTGTTAGATTAAACAAGGAAATCGCTACACTGTTTCCTGTTAGATTAACAGGGAAATCGCTACAGTGTTTCCTGTTAGATTAAACAAGGAAATCACTACACTGTTTCCTGTTAGATTAAACAAGGAAATCGCTACACTGTTTCCTGTTAGATTAACAGGGAAATCGCTACAGTGTTTCCTGTTAGATTAAACAAGGAAATCGCTACACTGTTTCCTGTTAGATTAAACAAGGAAATCGCTACACTGTTTCCTGTTAGATTAACAAGGAAATCGCTACACTGTTTCCTGTTAGATTAAACAAGGAAATCGCTACACTGTTTCCTGTTAGATTAAACAAGGAAATCGCTACACTGTTTGCTGTTAGATTAACAAGGAAATTGCTACACTGTTTCCTGTTAGATTAAACAAGGAAATCGCTACACTGTTTCCTGTTAGATTAAACAAGGAAATCGCTACACTGTTTCCTGTTAGATTAACAGGGAAATCACTACACTGTTTCCTGTTAGATTAACAGGGAAATCGCTACACTGTTTCCTGTTAGATTGAACAGCAACAAGGAGATGCTGGAATATTTAGCTGTTAACTCCCAGGCCTGTCTGCCATGGTAATGGGCCAGTGCGGAGTTCCCCCACCCCCCAAGCGATGCCCCTTATTTATCAGGGGGTGTGGGTGAGGGCAGAGGGGGTTTGCCAGCACGCACCGAGATCCAATGCAGCCTTGCGGGGTGGAACGGTGCAGAGTACGTCCAGCTGAACGCCCCCCACCCTTCCCCAATCCTGGAGGAGGAGAAGGATTCTCTGGTCGCGAGCAAGCCGGTGTAACGTGATCCTTCCTGGCTCACCGGTCTCCCAGAAATCTTTGTTGACTTAAAGGCACACCGCCTCCTGCTAGTTCTTGTCCGCGGACCTTAAATCGGAGCGGCGAGCCCTGGACCTGGGAGACGGGGGGGGGATCCAGGCTGCGGTGACTAGCACAACAGTCTCGGTACAGGAGGAGTCCGTCCGCCTGGACGGTGTTGGTTCCCCGAGCGAGCATCGCAAACTTAGCTCCATTAGGCTGCCTTCCCCCGTCCCCCCAACTCTGTACCTCCCTCCCAAAATATTATCTCTCGCTCAACCCTGTCCCCAACTCACTCCGAGAGGGAATATTCCAAACCCCCACTGTGAGGGAAAGATTTCTCTCCTCCCGTCCCGCTCCTCTCTCCCGCGTGTGTGTGAGAGAGAGAGAGAGCGCGTGTGTGTGAGGGAGATTTTGTCCAAATCCCTTCAAATCAGTCTCTCACCCCACTCTCATTCTCAATCCTTCTACAAAAAGTGACTGGGTCCACACGCTCAATGCTATCCAGAAAATTTTCATTTTGAATAACTCTTAACTGGGTTAAAGAGACAGCAAGGGGAAATCAGCCAGGGTTCCTGCTCCTGATCACTGTCCAGTGATCCCTGGGTTAGAGAGAGAGAGAGAGGGGAAATCAGCCAGGGTTCCTGCTCCTGATCACTGTCCAGTGATCCCTGGGTTAGAGAGAGAGAGGGGAAATCAGCCAGGGTTCCTGCTCCTGATCACTGTCCAGTGATCCCTGGGTTAGAGAGAGAGAGGGGGGAAATCAGCCAGGGTTCCTGCTCCTGATCACTGTCCAGTGATCCCTGGGTTAGAGAGAGAGAGAGAGGGGAAATCAGCCAGGGTTCCTGCTCCTGATCACTGTCCAGTGATCCCTGGGTTAGAGAGAGAGGGGGGAAATCAGCCAGGGTCCCTGCTCCTGATCGCTGTCCAGTGATCCCTGGGTTAGAGAGAGGGGAAATCAGCCAGGGTTCCTGCTCCTGATCACTGTCCAGTGATCCCTGGGTTAGAGAGAGGGGAAATCAGCCAGGGTTCCTGCTCCTGATCACTGTCCAGTGATCCCTGGGTTAGAGAGAGAGAGAGGGGAAATCAGCCAGGGTTCCTGCTCCTGATCACTGTCCAGTGATCCCTGGGTTAGAGAGAGAGAGAGGGGAAATCAGCCAGGGTTCCTGCTCCTGATCACTGTCCAGTGATCCCTGGGTTAGAGAGAGAGGGGAAATCAGCCAGGGTTCCTGCTCCTGATCACTGTCCAGTGATCCCTGGGTTAGAGAGAGAGGGGGGAAATCAGCCAGGGTTCCTGCTCCTGATCGCTGTCCAGTGATCCCTGGGTTAGAGAGAGGGGAAATCAGCCAGGGTTCCTGCTCCTGATCACTGTCCAGTGATCCCTGGGTTAGAGAGAGAGAGAGGGGAAATCAGCCAGGGTTCCTGCTCCTGATCACTGTCCAGTGATCCCTGGGTTAGAGAGAGGGGAAATCAGCCAGGGTTCCTGCTCCTGATCACTGTCCAGTGATCCCTGGGTTACAGAGAGAGGGGGGAAATCAGCCAGGGTTCCTGCTCCTGATCACTGTCCAGTGATCCCTGGGTTTACAGAGAGAGAGGGGAAATCAGCCAGGGTTCCTGCTCCTGATCCCTGTCCAGTGATCCCTGGGTTAGAGAGAGAGAGAGGATCTTATGTGTCTGAGAGAATGTATGTCTGAGTCTGTGTGTATGTGTGTGTGTGTGTGTGTGTGAGAAAGAGAGAGGTGTGACAGAGAGAGTGTGTGTGTGATGGAGTGTGTGAGAGAGAGAGAATGTGTGATGTGTGTGATAGAGAGCGCGTGTGTGTGAGTGTGTGTGTGTGAGAGAGTGTGTATGTGTGAGAGGGAGTGTGTGTGACAGAGAGAGTGTGTGAGAGAGAGAAAGAGTGTGTGTGTGAGTGAGACAGAGTTTCTATAAACAGGGCAGTAATACCACTCTCCCTGGAGGGTGGCCCGGTGACACAGCGGGTTAGCACTGCTGTCCCACAGTGCCAGGGACCCGGGTTCCATTCCCCGCAGCACAGCGGGTTAGCGCTGCTGTCTCACAGGGACCCGGGTTCCATTCCCCGCAGCACAGCGGGTTAGCGCTGCTGTCTCACAGGGACCCGGGTTCCATTCCCCACAGCACAGCGGGTTAGCACTGCTGTCTCACAGGGACCCGGGTTCCATTCCCCACGGCACAGCGGGTTAGCACTGCTGTCTCACAGGGACCCGGGTTCCATTCCCCACAGCACAGCGGGTTAGCACTGCTGTCTCACAGGGACCCGGGTTCCATTCCCCGCAGCACAGCGGGTTAGCGCTGCTGTCTCACAGGGACCCGGGTTCCATTCCCCGCAGCACAGCGGGTTAGCGCTGCTGTCTCACAGGGACCCGGGTTCCATTCCCCGCAGCACAGCGGGTTAGCGCTGCTGTCTCACAGGGACCCGGGTTCCATTCCCCGCAGCACAGCGGGTTAGCGCTGCTGTCTCACAGGGACCCGGGTTCCATTCCCCGCAGCACAGCGGGTTAGCGCTGCTGTCTCACAGGGACCCGGGTTCCATTCCCCACAGCACAGCGGGTTAGCGCTGCTGTCTCACAGGGACCCGGGTTCCATTCCCCGCAGCACAGCGGGTTAGCGCTGCTGTCTCACAGGGACCCGGGTTCCATTCCCCGCAGCACAGCGGGTTAGCGCTGCTGTCTCACAGGGACCCGGGTTCCATTCCCCGCAGCACAGCGGGTTAGCGCTGCTGTCTCACAGGGACCCGGGTTCCATTCCCCACAGCACAGCGGGTTAGCGCTGCTGTCTCACAGGGACCCAGGTTCCATTCCCCACAGCACAGCGGGTTAGCACTGCTGTCTCACAGGGACCCGGGTTCCATTCCCCACAGCACAGCGGGTTAGCACTGCTGTCTCACAGGGACCCGGGTTCCATTCCCCACAGCACAGCGGGTTAGCACTGTGATGTGCCGGCCTTGGAAAGGATCCAGAGGGAGGTTCACAAGAACGATCCCCTGGAATGAAGAGCTTGTGGTGTGAGGAACGGGTTGAGGACTCTGGGTCTGTACTCATTGGGAGTTTAGAAGGATGAGGGGGGGATCTTATTGAAACTTCCAGGATACTGCGAGGCCCTGGATAGAGTGGACGTGGGAGAGGATGGTTCCACTAGTAGGAAAAACTGGAACCAGAGAGGGCACAACCTCAGGGTAAAGGGACGGTCCTTTAAAACAGAGATGGGGAGGGATTTCTTCACCCAGAGAGTGGGGAATGTGTGGGAACTCTTTGCCCCAGAGGAGGCCGGGTCACTGAGTGTCTTTAAGACAGAGATAGATCGGTTCCTGATTAATAAGGGGATCGGGGGAAAAGGCAGGAGAATGGGGGATGGGGAAAATATCAGCTGTGATAGAATGGGGGAGCAGAGTCGATGGGCCGAGTGGCCTCATTTTGACTTGGGTTCGATTCCCGGCTCGGGTCACTGTCCGTGTGGAGTCTGCACATTCTCCCCGTGTCTGCGTGGGTTTCCTCCGGGTGCTCCGGTTTCCTCCCACAGTCCGAAAGACCTGCTGGTTAGAGGTGGATTGGGGCCGTGCTAAATCCTCCCTCAGCGTAACCCCGAACAGGAGCGTGGGCGACTCGGGGGGGATTTTCGCAGTAACTTCATTGCGGTGTTAATGTAAGCCTTACTTGTGACACTGAGAAATGAAGGAACAGGTTGGTTACGAGGCTGAGTGTGTGAGGGTTAAACTCTGGGATGTGTTGTGTGTGTGTGAGAGAGAGACAGAGAGAGAGAATGTGTGGGTGAGGGATCTGTCAATGTGTAACACAGTTTTAATTCACCGATTATCACACACTGATCTGCGCACTCATTAATCACTTACAGATGTTCAGGGGACGTATCCTCGACGTCACAGCAGGCAGACAAATTTCCTGTTCAAATGCCGGTCTCCGTCCCTGTTTCAGACATTCTCTCTCCCACCTTCTTCCGTCGGGGGAAAAAGATACAAAAGTCTGAGGTCCCGTACCGACCGACTCAAGAACAGCTTCTTCCCTGCTGCTGTCAGACTTTTGAATGGACCTACCTCGCATTAAGCTGATCTTTCTCTACACCCTCGCTGTGACTGTAACACTACATTCTGCACCCTCTCCTTTCCTTTCTCTATGAACGGTATGCTTTGTCTGTACAGCACGCAAGAAACAATACTTTTCACTGTATCCCCCTACATGTGACAACAATAAATCAGATCAACACTCTGCCTGCTCTACTCAGACTCACATTGTCCCTCTTAGTGTCAGCACATCTCTCCGTCTAACAGCACAAGGCATTTCCCCTCTCTCTCTCTCTAACCCAGGGATCAGTGGACAGTGATCAGGAGCAGGAACCCTGGCTGATTTCCCCTCTCTCTCTAACCCAGGGATCACTGGACAGTGATCAGGAGCAGGAACCCTGGCTGATTTCCCCCCTCTCTCTCTAACCCAGGGATCACTGGACAGTGATCAGGAGCAGGAACCCTGGCTGATTTCCCCTCTCTCTCTCTCTAACCCAGGGATCACTGGACAGTGATCAGGAGCAGGAACCCTGGCTGATTTCCCCTCTCTCTCTCTCTAACCCAGGGATCACTGGACAGGGATCAGGAGCAGGAACCCTGGCTGATTTCCCCTCTCTCTCTCTAACCCAGGGATCACTGGACAGTGATCAGGAGCAGGAACCCTGGCTGATTTCCCCTCTCTCTCTCTCTAACCCAGGGATCACTGGACAGTGATCAGGAGCAGGAACCCTGGCTGATTTCCCCTCTCTCTCTCTAACCCAGGGATCACTGGACAGTGATCAGGAGCAGGAACCCTGGCTGATTTCCTCTCTCTCTCTCTCTCTCTAACCCAGGGATCAGTGGACAGTGATCAGGAGCAGGAACCCTGGCTGATTTCCTCTCTCTCTCTAACCCAGGGATCACTGGACAGTGATCAGGAGCAGGAACCCTGGCTGATTTCCCCTCTCTCTCTCTCTCTCTAACCCAGGGATCACTGGACAGTGATCAGGAGCAGGAACCCTGGCTGATTTCCCCTCTCTCTCTAACCCAGGGATCACTGGACAGTGATCAGGAGCAGGAACCCTGGCTGATTTCCCCCCTCTCTCTCTCTCTAACCCAGGGATCACTGGACAGTGATCAGGAGCAGGAACCCTGGCTGATTTCCCCTCTCTCTAACCCAGGGATCACTGGACAGGGATCAGGAACAGGAACCCTGGCTGATTTCCCTCTCTCTCTAACCCAGGGATCAGTGGACAGTGATCAGGAACAGGAACCCTGGCTGATTTCCCCTCTCTCTCTCTCGAACCCAGGGATCACTGGACAGTGATCAGGAGCAGGAACCCTGGCTGATTTCCCCTCTCTCTCTCTTTCGAACCCAGGGATCACTGGACAGTGATCAGGAGCAGGAACCCTGGCTGATTTCCCCTCTCTCTCTCTCTCGAACCCAGGGATCACTGGACAGTGATCAGGAGCAGGAACCCTGGCTGATTTCCCCTCTCTCTCTAACCCAGGGATCACTGGACAGTGATCAGGAGCAGGAACCCTGGCTGATTACCCCTCACTCTCTCTAACCCAGGGATCACTGGACAGTGATCAGGAGCAGGAACCCTGGCTGATTTCCCCTCTCTCTCTCTCTCTAACCCAGGGATCACTGGACAGTGATCAGGAGCAGGAACCCTGGCTGATTTCCCCTCTCTCTCTAACCCAGGGATCGCTGGACAGTGATCAGGAGCAGGAACCCTGGCTGATTTCCTCTCTCTCTCTAACCCAGGGATCACTGGACAGTGATCAGGAGCAGGAACCCTGGCTGATTTCCCCTCTCTCTCTCTCTCGAACCCAGGGATCACTGGACAGTGATCAGGAGCAGGAACCCTGGCTGATTTCCCCTCTCTCTCTCTCTAACCCAGGGATCACTGGACAGTGATCAGGAGCAGGAATCCTGCCTGATTTCCCCTCTCTCTCTCTCTAACCCAGGGATCACTGGACAGTGATCAGGAGCAGGAACCCTGGCTGATTTCCCCTCTCTCTCTCTAACCCAGGGATCACTGGACAGTGATCAGGAGCAGGAACCCTGGCTGATTTCCCCTCTCTCTCTCTCGAACCCAGGGATCACTGGACAGTGATCAGGAGCAGGAACCCTGGCTGATTTCCCCTCTCTCTCTCTCTAACCCAGGGATCACTGGACGGTGATCAGGAGCAGGAACCCTGGCTGATTTCCCCTCTCTCTCTAACCCAGGGATCACTGGACAGTGATCAGGAGCAGGAACCCTGGCTGATTTCCCCTCTCTCTCTCTCTAACCCAGGGATCACTGGACAGTGATCAGGAGCAGGAACCCTGGCTGATTTCCCACCTCTCTCTCTAACCCAGGGATCACCGGACAGTGATCAGGAGCAGGAACCCTGGCTGATTTCCCCTCTCTCTAACCCAGGGATCACTGGACAGGGATCAGGAACAGGAACCCTGGCTGATTTCCCCTCTCTCTCTCTCTAACCCAGGGATCACTGGACAGTGATCAGGAGCAGGAACCCTGGCTGATTTCCCCTCTCTCTCTCTCTCTAACCCAGGGATCACTGGACAGTGATCAGGAGCAGGAACCCTGGCTGATTTCCCCTCTCTCTCTCTCTAACCCAGGGATCACTGGACAGTGATCAGGAGCAGGAACCCTGGCTGATTTCCCCTCTCTCTCTAACCCAGGGATCACTGGACAGTGATCAGGAGCAGGAACCCTGGCTGATTTCCCCTCTCTCTCTAACCCAGGGATCACTGGACAGTGATCAGGAGCAGGAACCCTGGCTGATTTCCCCCCTCTCTCTCTCTCTCTCTAACCCAGGGATCACTGGACAGTGATCAGGAGCAGGAACCCTGGCTGATTTCCCCTCTCTCTCTCTAACCCAGGGATCACTGGACAGTGATCAGGAGCAGGAACCCTGGCTGATTTCCCCTCTCTCTCTCTCTCTAACCCAGGGATCACTGGACAGTGATCAGGAGCAGGAACCCTGGCTGATTTCCCCTCCCTCTCTCTCTAACCCAGGGGTCACTGGACAGTGATCAGGAGCAGGAACCCTGGCTGATTTCCCCTCTCTCTCTCTCTAACCCAGGGATCACTGGACAGTGATCAGGAGCAGGAACCCTGGCTGATTTCCCCTCTCTCTCTCTAACCCAGGGATCACTGGACAGTGATCAGGAGCAGGAACCCTGGCTGATTCCCCTCTCTCTCTCTCTAACCCAGGGATCACTGGACAGTGATCAGGAGCAGGAACCCTGGCTGATATCCCCTCTCTCTCTCTAACCCAGGGATCACTGGACAGTGATCAGGAGCAGGAACCCTGGCTGATTTCCCCCCTCTCTCTCTCTAACCCAGGGATCACTGGACAGTGATCAGGAACAGGAACCCTGGCTGATTTCCCCTCTCTCTCTCTCTCTAACCCAGGGATCACTGGACAGTGATCAGGAGCAGGAACCCTGGCTGATTTCCCCTCTCTCTCTCTCTCTCTAACCCAGGGATCACTGGACAGTCATCAGGAGCAGGAACCCTGGCTGATTTCCCCTCTCTCTCTCTAACCCAGGGATCACTGGACAGTGATCAGGAGCAGGAACCCTGGCTGATTTCCCCTCTCTCTCTCTCTAACCCAGGGATCACTGGACAGTGATCAGGAGCAGGAACCCTGGCTGATTTCCTCTCTCTCTCTCTCTCTCTAACCCAGGGATCACTGGACAGTGATCAGGAGCAGGAACCCTGGCTGATTTCCCCTCTCTCTCTCTCTCTCTAACCCAGGGATCACTGGACAGTGATCAGGAGCAGGAACGCTGGCTGATTTCCCCTCTCTCTCTCTCTAACCCAGGGATCACTGGACAGTGATCAGGAGCAGGAACCCTGGCTGATTTCCTCTCTCTCTCTCTCTCTCTAACCCAGGGATCACTGGACAGTGATCAGGAGCAGGAACCCTGGCTGATTTCCTCTCTCTCTCTCTCTCTCTAACCCAGGGATCACTGGACAGTGATCAGGAGCAGGAACCCTGGCTGATTTCCTCTCTCTCTCTCTCTCTCTAACCCAGGGATCACTGGACAGTGATCAGGAGCAGGAACCCTGGCTGATTTCCCCTCTCTCTCTCTCTAACCCAGGGATCACTGGACAGTGATCAGGAGCAGGAACCCTGGCTGATGTCCCCTCTCTCTCTCTCTCTAACCCAGGGATCACTGGACAGTGATCAGGAGCAGGAACCCTGGCTGATTTCCCCTCTCTCTCTCTCTAACCCAGGGATCACTGGACGGTGATCAGGAGCAGGAACCCTGGCTGATTTCCTCCCTCTCTCTAACCCAGGGATCACTGGACAGTGATCAGGAGCAGGAACCCTGGCTGATTTCCCCTCTCTCTCTCTCTAACCCAGGGATCACTGGACAGTGATCAGGAGCAGGAACCCTGGCTGATTTCCCCTCTCTCTCTCTCTAACCCAGGGATCACTGGACAGTGATCAGGAGCAGGAACCCTGGCTGATTTCCTCCCTCTCTCTAACCTAGGGATCACTGGACAGTGATCAGGAGCAGGAACCCTGGCTGATTTCCCCTCTCTCTCTAACCCAGGGATCACTGGACAGTGATCAGGAGCAGGAACCCTGGCTGATTTCCCCTCTCTCTCTCTCTAACCCAGGGATCACTGGACAGTGATCAGGAGCAGGAACCCTGGATGATTTCCCCTCTCTCTCTCTCTCTCTCTAACCCAGGGATCACTGGACAGTGATCAGGAGCAGGAACCCTGGCTGATTTCCCCTCTCTCTCTAACCCAGGGATCACTGGACAGTGATCAGGAGCAGGAACCCTGGCTGATTTCCCCCTCTCTCTCTCTCTAACCCAGGGATCACTGGACAGTGATCAGGAGCAGGAACCCTGGCTGATTTCCCCCCTCTCTCTCTCTCTAACCCAGGGATCACTGGACAGTGATCAGGAGCAGGAACCCTGGATGATTTCCCCTCTCTCTCTCTCTAACCCAGGGATCACTGGACAGTGATCAGGAGCAGGAACCCTGGATGATTTCCCCTCTCTCTCTCTCTCTCTAACCCAGGTATCACTGGACAGTGATCAGGAGCAGGAACCCTGGCTGATTTCCCACCTCTCTCTCTAACCCAGGGATCACTGGACAGTGATCAGGAGCAGGAATCCTGGCTGATTTCCCCTCTCTCTCTCTAACCCAGGGATCACTGGACAGTGATCAGGAGCAGGAACCCTGACTGATTTCCCTCTCTCTCTAACCCAGGGATCACTGGACAGGGATCAGGAGCAGGAACCCTGGCTGATTTCCCCTCTCTCTCTCTCTAACCCAGGGATCACTGGACAGTGATCAGGAGCAGGAACCCTGGCTGATTTCCCCTCTCTCTCTCTAACCCAGGGATCACTGGACAGTGATCAGGAGCAGGAACCCTGGCTGATTTCCCCTCTCTCTCTCTCTAACCCAGGGATCACTGGACAGTGATCAGGAGCAGGAACCCTGGCTGATTTCCTCTCTCTCTCTCTCTCTCTAACCCAGGGATCACTGGACAGTGATCAGGAGCAGGAACCCTGGCTGATTTCCTCTCTCTCTCTCTCTCTCTAACCCAGGGATCACTGGACAGTGATCAGGAGCAGGAACCCTGGCTGATTTCCCCCCTCTCTCTAACCCAGGGATCACTGGACAGTGATCAGGAGCAGGAACCCTGGCTGATTTCCCCTCTCTCTCTCTCTAACCCAGGGATCACTGGACAGTGATCAGGAGCAGGAACCCTGGCTGATGTCCCCTCTCTCTCTCTCTCTAACCCAGGGATCACTGGACAGTGATCAGGAGCAGGAACCCTGGCTGATTTCCCCTCTCTCTCTCTCTAACCCAGGGATCACTGGACGGTGATCAGGAGCAGGAACCCTGGCTGATTTCCTCCCTCTCTCTAACCCAGGGATCACTGGACAGTGATCAGGAGCAGGAACCCTGGATGATTTCCCCTCTCTCTCTCTCTCTCTCTAACCCAGGGATCACTGGACAGTGATCAGGAGCAGGAACCCTGGCTGATTTCCCCTCTCTCTCTCTAACCCAGGGATCACTGGACAGTGATCAGGAGCAGGAACCCTGGCTGATTTCCCCCTCTCTCTCTCTAACCCAGGGATCACTGGACAGTGATCAGGAGCAGGAACCCTGGCTGATTTCCCCCCTCTCTCTCTCTCTAACCCAGGGATCACTGGACAGTGATCAGGAGCAGGAACCCTGGCTGATTTCCCCTCTCTCTCTCTCTGTAACCCAGGGATCACTGGACAGTGATCAGGGGCAGGAACCCTGGCTGATTTCCCCTCTCTCTCTCTCTCTAACCCAGGGATCACTGGACAGTGATCAGGAGCAGGAACCCTGGCTGATTTCCCCCCTCTCTCTGTAACCCAGGGATCACTGGACAGTGATCAGGAGCAGGAACCCTGGCTGATGTCCCCTCTCTCTCTCTCTCGAACCCAGGGATCACTGGACAGTGATCAGGAGCAGGAACCCTGGCTGATTTCCCCCCTCTCTCTCTAACCCAGGGATCACTGGACGGTGATCAGGAGCAGGAACCCTGGCTGATTTCCCCTCTCTCTCTAACCCAGGGATCACTGGACAGTGATCAGGAGCAGGAACCCTGGCTGATTTCCCCTCTCTCTCTCTCTAACCCAGGGATCACTGGACAGTGATCAGGAGCAGGAACCCTGGCTGATTTCCCCTCTCTCTCTCTCTAACCCAGGGATCACTGGACGGTGATCAGGAGCAGGAACCCTGGCTGATTTCCCCTCTCTCTCTAACCCAGGGATCACTGGACAGTGATCAGGAGCAGGAACCCTGGCTGATTTCCCTCTCTCTCTAACCCAGGGATCAGTGGACAGGGATCAGGAACAGGAACCCTGGCTGATTTCCCTCTCTCTCTAACCCAGGGATCAGTGGACAGGGATCAGGAACAGGAACCCTGGCTGATTTCCCTCTCTCTCTAACCCAGGGATCACTGGACAGTGATCAGGAGCAGGAACCCTGGCTGATTTCCCCTCTCTCTCTCTAACCCAGGGATCACTGGACAGTGATCAGGAGCAGGAACCCTGGCTGATTTCCCCTCTCTCTCTCTCTCTAACCCAGGGATCACTGGACAGTGATCAGGGGCAGGAACCCTGGCTGATTTCCTCTCTCTCTCTCTCTCTAACCCAGGGATCACTGGACAGTGATCAGGAGCAGGAACCCTGGCTGATTTCCCCTCTCTCTCTCTAACCCAGGGATCACTGGACAGTGATCAGGAGCAGGAACCCTGGCTGATTTCCCCTCTCTCTCTAACCCAGGGATCACTGGACAGTGATCAGGAGCAGGAACCCTGGCTGATTTCCCTCTCTCTCTAACCCAGGGATCACTGGACAGTGATCAGGAGCAGGAACCCTGGCTGATTTCCCCCCTCTCTCTCTCTCTAACCCAGGGATCACTGGACAGTGATCAGGAGCAGGAACCCTGGCTGATTTCCCCCCTCTCTCTCTCTCTAACCCAGGGATCACTGGACAGTGATCAGGAGCAGGAACCCTGGCTGATTTCCCCTCTCTCTCTCTCTCTAACCCAGGGATCACTGGACAGTGATCAGGAGCAGGAACCCTGGCTGATTTCCCCCCTCTCTCTCTCTCTAACCCAGGGATCACTGGACAGTGATCAGGAGCAGGAACCCTGGCTGATTTCCCCCCTCTCTCTCTCTCTAACCCAGGGATCACTGGACAGTGATCAGGAGCAGGAACCCTGGCTGATTTCCCCTCTCTCTCTCTCTAACCCAGAGATCACTGGACAGTGATCAGGAGCAGGAACCCTGGCTGATTTCCCCTCTCTCTCTCTCTAACCCAGGGATCACTGGACAGTGATCAGGAGCAGGAACCCTGGCTGATTTCCCCCCTCTCTCTCTCTCTAACCCAGGGATCACTGGACAGTGATCAGGAGCAGGAACCCTGGCTGATTTCCCCCTCTCTCTCTCTCTAACCCAGGGATCACTGGACAGTGATCAGGAGCAGGAACCCTGGCTGATTTCCCCTCTCTCTCTCTCTCTAACCCAGGGATCACTGGACAGTGATCAGGAGCAGGAACCCTGGCTGATTTCCCCTCTCTCTCTCTCTCTAACCCAGGGATCACTGGACAGTGATCAGGAGCAGGAACCCTGGCTGATTTCCCCTCTCTCTCTCTAACCCAGGGATCACTGGACAGTGATCAGGAGCAGGAACCCTGACTGATTTCCCTCTCTCTCTAACCCAGGGATCACTGGACAGTGATCAGGAGCAGGAACCCTGGCTGATTTCCCCTCTCTCTCTCTCTAACCCAGGGATCACTGGACAGTGATCAGGAGCAGGAACCCTGGCTGATTTCCCCTCTCTCTCTCTCGCTAACCCAGGGATCATTGGACAGTGATCAGGAGCAGGAACCCTGGCTGATTTCCCCTCTCTCTCTCTCTCTAACCCAGGGATCACTGGACAGTGATCAGGAGCAGGAACCCTGGCTGATTTCCCCCCTCTCTCTCTCTAACCCAGGGATCACTGGACAGTGATCAGGAGCAGGAACCCTGGCTGATTTCCCCCCTCTCTAACCCAGGGATCACTGGACAGTGATCAGGAGCAGGAACCCTGGCTGATTTCCTCTCTCTCTCTAACCCAGGGATCACTGGACAGTGATCAGGAGCAGGAACCCTGGATCATTTCCCCTCTCTATCTCTAACCCAGGGATCACTGGACAGTGATCAGGAGCAGGAACCCTGGCTGATTTCCCCTCTCTCTCTCTCGCTAACCCAGGGATCATTGGACAGTGATCAGGAGCAGGAACCCTGGCTGATTTCCCCTCTCTCTCTCTCTCTAACCCAGGGATCACTGGACAGTGATCAGGAGCAGGAACCCTGGCTGATTTCCTCTCTCTCTCTCTCTCTCTAACCCAGGGATCACTGGACAGTGATCAGGAGCAGGAACCCTGGCTGATTTCCCCTCTCTCTCTCTCTCTAACCCAGGGATCACTGGACAGTGATCAGGGGCAGGAACCCTGGCTGATTTCCTCTCTCTCTCTCTCTCTAACCCAGGGATCACTGGACAGTGATCAGGAGCAGGAACCCTGGCTGATTTCCCCCCTCTCTCTCTAACCCAGGGATCACTGGACAGTGATCAGGAGCAGGAACCCTGGCTGATTTCCCCTCTCTCTCTCTCTCTAACCCAGGGATCACTGGACAGTGATCAGGAACAGGAACCCTGGCTGATTTCCCCTCTCTCTCTAACTCAGACTGACTGCCAGTAATGTGATGTTGATGTGGAGTGAATTTTGTGATGGAGTTACTGTCTCCTGCGGGGAAATTTTGTTGTTTTTGGTTGGGAGTTCTGATTATGAAGATTTGTTTTTTTCTTCCGTATGGATTGTTCAGACCACCAGAAGTCTGGAATTAGGGCGGTGTGCGCTCTTACTGTCTGTGCCAAATCTGAGGTATGTTTTCCGGAGAAAGATTTAAACTCTCTGGAACAGGAGAGAGAGAAATAAATAGAGAGAGAGTGAGAGTGAGAGAGAGAGAGTGAGAGAGATACAAATACATAGAGGAAGAGAGAGAGATAAAGAGAGACAGAGGGAGAGAGTGGCTGACGAGAGAAAGAGTGAGACTGAGAGAGACAGAAAGACAAACAGAGACAGAGAGAGAGAGAGAAAGACAGAGAGAGAGAGACAGAAAGGGAGACAGAGACAGGGAGAGAGAGACAGACTGAGAGTGAGTGAGAGAGAGAGTGAAAGAGAAAGACAGAGAGAGAGAGATACAGAGAGAGAGAGATACAGAGAGAGAGACAGACAGACAGAAAGAGACAGACAGAGGGAGAGAGACAGACAGACAGAGAGAGAGTGACTCAGATGAGAGAAAGACAGAGAGAGAAGAGAGAGACAGAGAGAGAGAGAGACAGAGAGAGAGAGAGACAGAGAGACAGTGACTCAGATGAGAGAAAGACAGAGAGAGAGAAGAGAGAGGGAGACAGAGACAGACGGAGTGAGAGAGAGATTGAGACGGAGAGAGAAAGAGAGACAGAGAGACAGAGACACGGAGAGAGAGACACGGAGAGAGAGACACGGAGAGAGAGACACGGAGAGAGAGAGAGAGAGACAGAGAGAGAAAGAGAGAGAGAGACAGAGAGAGAGACAGAGAGAGAGACAGAGAGAGGGAGAGGGAGAGAAAGACACACAGAAAGACAGATGAGAGACAGAGGGAGACAATGACACAGAAGGAAAGGAAGAGTGAAACGCAGAGAGAGAGAGAGATTGAGAAAATTGAGTGACAGAGATGGAAAGAGAGAGAGAGAGAGAAACACAGAGAGACAGATAAAAGAAAGAGAGGGAGACAGCGACACAGAGAGAGAGACAGAGAGATAGAGAGAGACAGAGAGAGAGAGAGACAGAGAGAGAGACACAGAGAGAAAGCGAGAGAGGCAGAGAGACTGAGAGTGAGTGAGGGAGAGACAGAGACAGAGAGAGAAAGAGAGAATGATTGTGACAGAGAAAGATACAAATAGAGGAAGAGAGAGAGACAGAGAGAGACAGACAGACAGAGAGAGAGAGACAGACGGAGTGAGAGAGAGATTGAGACGGAGAGAGAAAGAGAGACACGGAGAGAGAGACATGGAGAGAGAGACACGGAGAGAGAGACACGGAGAGAGAGACACGGAGAGAGAGACACGGAGATACAGAAAGAAAGAGAGATGGAGAGAGAGAAAGAAAGAGAGAGAGAGAGACAGAGAAATAAAAAGAGAGGGAGAGAGAGAAAGAAAGAGAGAGAGAGAGAGACAGAGAGAGAGAGAGAGACAGAGAGAGACAGAAAGAGACAGAGAGAGAGAGACAGAGAGAGACAGAAAGAGACAGAGAGAGAGAGACAGAGAGAGAGAGACAGAGAGAGAGAGACAGAGAGAGAGAGAGGCAGAGAGAGAGAGAGGCAGAGAGAGAGAGAGGCAGAGAGAGAGACAAGGAGAGAGGGAGACGGAGAGAGGGAGACGGAGAGAGGGAGACGGAGAGAGGGAGACGGAGAGAGGGAGACGGAGAGAGGGAGACGGAGAGAGGGAGACGGAGAGAGGGAGACGGAGAGAGGGAGACGGAGAGAGGGAGACGGAGAGAGGGAGACGGAGAGAGGGAGACAAAGAGAGAGGGAGACAGAGAGAAAGAGAGGCAGAGAGAGAGACAAAGAGAGAGGGAGACGGAGAGAGGGAGACAGAGAGAGGGAGACAGAGAGAGGGAGAGAGACAGAGAGAGAGAGAAAGAAAGAGAGACAGAGAGAGAGAGAGACAGAGAGAGAGACACAGAGAGAAAGCGAGAGAGGTAGAGAGACTGAGAGTGAGTGAGGGAGAGACAGAGACAGAGAGAGAAAGAGAGAATGATTGTGACAGAGAAAGATACAAATAGAGGAAGAGAGAGAGACAGAGAGAGACAGACAGACAGAGAGAGAGAGACAGAGACAGACGGAGTGAGAGAGATTGAGACGGAGAGAGAAAGAGAGACACGGAGAGAGAGACACGGAGAGAGAGACACGGAGAGAGAGACACGGAGATACAGAAAGAAAGAGAGATGGAGAGAGAGAAAGAAAGAGAGAGAGAGAGACAGAGAAATAAAAAGAGAGGGAGAGAGAGAAAGAAAGAGAGAGAGAGAGAGACAGAGAGAGAGAGAGAGACAGAGAGAGACAGAAAGAGACAGAGAGAGAGAGACAGAGAGAGAGAGACAGAGAGAGAGAGACAGAGAGAGAGAGACAGAGAGAGAGAGAGGCAGAGAGAGAGACAAGGAGAGAGGGAGACGGAGAGAGGGAGACGGAGAGAGGGAGACGGAGAGAGGGAGACGGAGAGAGGGAGACAGAGAGAGGGAGAGAGACAGAGAGAGAGAGAAAGAAAGAGAGACAGAGAGAGAGAGAGACAGAGAGAGAGAGAGACAGAGAGTGTGTCAGGTAGAGATGGGGAGAGACGCTGAGACAGGCTGTGTGGATTCAGAGGGCTGTTGTGTCCTGGGTGAAACTGGGTGTGGAGCAGTGGGGGGGGGGTGGGGAGCGCTGGGAAAAAGCTGCCTCTCTATCCTCACAGTCTGAGATCTCGGGGCTGGGTGTTGTAGGGGAGGGGGGAGGGGGGTGGTCTGTGCCTCTCTCTACCCTCACAGTCTCGGGGCTGGGTGTGGATGTGGGGGGGGTTGTTCTGTGAAAAACCTGCCTCTCTCTCTCTCTCTCTCTCCCCTCACTGGCCGAGGAAGGAGGCAGCAGTCTGAGATCTGGGAAAAGCTGCACTGAGTCCCACTTGCCAAACACGAAGATAGCTCACCGCTGCAGCCTTGTGTCAGAGAATTCAGCGTGCCAATCTCTCCCACACACAGACACACACACACACACACACACACACACATACACACACAGTGTGATACGCGCACTGCATGTAGATTCATCAGGACTTGGAAGCAGCAATGAGATAGAGAGAGAGCAGGAAATAGAGAGACAGAGGGGGGTAGATAGATAGAGAGAGGCAGAGAAACAGAGAGAGAGAGACAGAGAGAGAGAGACAGAGACAGAGAGAGAGAGAGAGAGAGAGAGTGAGAGAGAGAGAGACAGAGAGAAAGAGACAGAGACAGAGAGCGACAGAGAGAGAGAGAGAGACAGAGAGGGAGAGCGACAGAGAGAGAGAGCGACAGAGAGAGACAGACAGGCAGACAGAGAAAGAAGGAGAGACAGAGAAAGAGGGAAAGAGAAACAGAGAGACAGAGATAGGCAGAGCAGACAGAGAGAGAGAGAGACAGAGAGGGGAATAGGTAGAGAGAGCAGGAGACAGGCAGAGAGAGACAGTGAGAGTGCAGGAGGTAGAGGGAGGGGAAGAGACAGAGACCGCTGGAACTAGAGAGAAGAAGATGGAGAGGGGGAAAAAGATAGAGAGACAGAGATAGGGAGCAGTGATAGAGAGAGGGTCAGAGAGAGTGAGACAGAAAACAAGAGAGACAGAGATAGAGAGAGAGGGAGAGTGACAGAGAGACAGAGACAGAGACAGATAGAGAGAGAGATAGAGAGAGAGAGATAGAGAGGGATTGGTTGACAGCTGGAGTCTGTAAGTGGGAGAATTGTGAGATAGACTTATTTGGAGGGATTGCTGTTTGTTTCTCATTGATAATTTCCTGTGTAGCATCGCTGCTTTCTTCCCTGGAGACATTCCTGGAACAATCCCAGCTCCAGATCTGCTCCAGATTGCACTCCGGGTCCACTCCAGGTCTGCTTCAGCTCTGCTCCAGATCCCACTCCAGGTCCGCTCCAGATCTGTTCCAGATCGCACTCCAGGTCCACTCCAGCTCTGCTCCAGATCCCACTCCAGCTCTGCTCCAGATCCCACTCCAGCTCTGCTCCAGATCCCACTCCTGGTCCACTCCAGATTTGTTCCAGGTCTGCTCCAGATCCCACTTCAGGGCTGCTCTAGATCCCACTCTGGTTCCGCTCCAGGTCTGCCCCAGAGCCCACTCCAGGACTGCTCTAGATTCCATTCCAGTTCTACTCCAGGTCATAGATCCCAATCTGGTTCCACTCCGGTTCCGCTCCAGATCCCACTCCGGTTCCACTCCAGATCCCACTCCGGTTCCACTCCAGATCCCACTCCGGTTCCACTCCAGATCCCACTCCGGTTCCACTCCAGATCCCACTCCGGTTCCACTCCAGATCCCACTCCGGTTCCACTCCAGATCCCACTCCGGTTCCACTCCAGATCCCACTCCGGTTCCACTCCAGATCCCACTCCGGTTCCACTCCAGATCCCACTCCGGTTCCACTCCAGATCCCACTCCGGTTCCACTCCAGATCCCACTCCGGTTCCACTCCAGATCCCACTCCGGTTCCACTCCAGATCCCACTCCGGTTCCACTCCAGATCCCACTCCGGTTCCACTCCAGATCCCACTCCGGTTCCACTCCAGATCCCACTCCGGTTCCCACTCCAGATCCCACTCTGGTTCCACTCCAGGTTCCACTCCAGATCTGCTCCAGATCCCACTCTGGTTCCACTCCAGGTTCCACTCCAGATCTGCTCCAGGTCCCACTCCGGTTCCACTCCAGATCTGCTCCAGGTCCCACTCCGGTTCCACTCCAGATCTGCTCCAGGTCCCACTCCGGTTCCACTCCAGATCTGCTCCAGGTCCCACTCCGGTTCCACTCCAGATCTGCTCCAGATCCCACTCCGGTTCCACTCCAGATCCCACTCCGGTTCCACTCCAGATCCCACTCCGGTTCCACTCCAGATCCCACTCCAGATCCCACTCCGGTTCCACTCCAGATCCCACTCCGGTTCCACTCCAGATCTGCTCCAGATCCCACTCCGGTTCCACTCCAGCGCTGCTCCAGATTCCACTCCGGTTCCACTCCAGCGCTGCTCCATATCTCACTCCAGTTCTGCTCCTGATCCGGTTCCACTCCAGGTCAGCACCAGAACCCTCTCCAGGTCAGCTTCAGGTCAGCTTCCTAGCCCATTCCGGTTCCACTCCAGGTCAGCTCCGGGTCTTCTCCAGATCCCACTCTGGTTCCACTCCAGATCTGCAGCAAATCCACTTCAGAGCCAGTCCAGGTCCACTCCAGTTCTGCTCCTCATCCCATTCAGATAAGCTCTGATTTAACTCCAATCCTGTGCTGGTTCTGCTCCAGTTCTACTCTGGATCCGCTCCAGATCCGCTCTAGTTCTGCTCCCAATTTGCTCCACTTCTGCTCTGGGTCTGCTCCGGATTCACTCCAGTTCTGTTCCTGATTCACTCCAGTTCTGCTCCGGGTCTGTTCCAGATTCACTTCAGTTCTGCTCGGGATTCATTCCAGTTCTGCTCCGGGTCTGCTCTGGATCTGCTCCGGTTCTGCTCCGGGTCTGCTCTGGATTTGCTCCAGTTCTGCTCCGGATCTGCTCCAGTTCTGCTCCGGATCTGCTCCAGTTCTGCTCCGGATTTGCTCTGGGTTTGTCCTGAGTTTGCTCCAATTCTGCTCCGGGTCCACTCCAGTTCTACTCCACTTATGCTCTGTGTCCACTCCAGTTCAGCTCCAGTCCTGCTCTGGGTCCAATCCAGTTCTGCTCCAGTTCTCCTCTGCATTAGATCCAGTTCCTCTTTGGGTTCACTCTAATTCTGCTCCAGATTGATTCCGGTTCTGCTCCAGGTTGAGTCCGGTTCTGCTCTAGATTCACCCCAGTTCTGCTCCGGGTCCACTCCAGGTCTGCTTTGAATTCACTCTAGCTCTCCTCCAGATCTGCTCCAGTTCTGCTCAGTTCTGCTCCAGTTCTGCTCCAGATTCACTCCAGTTCTGCTCCGGTTCTGTTCCGGATTCACTCCAGTTCTCCTCCAGTTTTGCTCCAGTTCTGCTCCAGGTCCACTCTGGGTCTGCTCCGGATTCACTCCAGTTCTGCACCGGGTCCACTCCAATTCTGCTCCATTTCTGCTCCGGGTTTGCTCCAGATTCACTCCGGGTTTGCTCCAGATTCACTCCGGGTCTGGTCCAGTTCTGCTCTGGGTTTGCTCCAGATCTGCTCCAGATTCACTCCAGGTCTGCTCCGGCTCTGCTCCGGCTCTGCTCCAGGTCTGTTCCAGCTCTTCT
>NW_027650671.1:35000-45000 GCF_965287045.1 Carcharhinus amblyrhynchos
TCTCTGTTTTAAAGGACCGTCCCTTTACCCTGAGGTTGTGCCCTCTCTGGTTCCAGTTTTTCCTACTAGTGGAACCATCCTCTCCCACGTCCACTCTATCCAGGGCCTCGCAGTATCCTGGAAGTTTCAATAAGATCCCCCCCTTCTAAACTCCCAATGAGTACAGACCCAGAGTCCTCAACCCGTTCCTCACACCACAAGCTCTTCATTCCAGGGATCGTTCTTGTGAACCTCCCTCTGGACCCTTTCCGAGGGTCCGGCACGTCCTCCCGGAGATACGGGGACCCAAAACTGCTCCGGATGGGGTCCTTGTGCATGAGTCGCAAAAACCCAGCTTGTAGGTGCAGCAGGTGGTCAGGAAGGCGAATGGGATGCTGGCCTTCATAGCGAGGGGGATAGAATATAAAAGTAGGGAGGTCTTGCTACAGCTGTATAGGGCATTGGTGAGGCCGCAACTGGAGTACTGTGTGCATTTTTGGGCGCCGCACCTGCGCAAAGATATTTTGGCCTTGGAGGGAGTGCAGAGGAGATTTACTAGGCTGATACCAGAGTTGAGGGGGTTGAGCTATGAGGAGAGGCTGAATAAACTAGGCTTGTACTCGTTAGAGTTTAGAAGAATGAGAGGAGATCTCATTGAGACGTATAAGATGATGAATGGGATGGATAGGATAGAGATGGAGAGACTCTTCCCGCTCAAAAAAGACAATAGGACTAGGGGGCACAGCCTCAAGATAAAGGGGGGGTGGTTTAGAACGGAGTTGAGGAGGAACTTCTTCACTCAAAGGGTGGTGAATCTCTGGAATTCTCTGCCCGTTGAAGTGGTGGAGGCTGCCTCGCTAAATATTTTTAAGATGCGGGTTGATGGGTTTTTGATAGGAGAGGGGATTAAGGGTTATGGGGAGAGGGCGGGAATGTGGAACTGAGCCACGACAGATCAGCCATGATCTTATTGAATGGCGGGGCAGGCTCGAGGGGCTGGATGGCCGACTCCTGCTCCTATTTCTTATGTTCTTATGTTCTGGCCAGAACCTTATCCAGCCTCAGGATCCCTGTAGCCCCGAGAGCGATATCTAATTCCCTCCTAAAATCACACAAAATTTTGGCTTCAACTCTAGGATTGAACGCCACACATTCCCCACCCTCTGGGTGAAGAAATTTCTCCTCACCTCAGTTCTAAAAGGTTTACCCCTTATCCTCAAACTCTGACCCCTAGTTCTGGGCTCCCCCCACCATGGGGAACATTCTTTCTGAATCTCCCCTGTCTAACCCTGTTAGAATTTTCTACGTTTCTATCAGATCCCCCTCTCACTCTTCTAAACTCCAGTGAATATAATCCGAACCGACTCAGTCTCTCCTCAAATGACAGACCTGCCGTCCCAGGAATCAGCCTGGTAAACCCTCGCTGTGCTCCCTCTGTAGCGAGGAACATCCTTCCAAGGATAAGGAGACCAAAGCTGCACACAATACTCTCGGTGTGGCCTCACCAAGGCCCTGGATAATTGTAACAACACATCCCTGCTCCTGCACTCGAAACCTCTCACAATGAAGGCCATTTGCCTTCTTTACCGCCTCGTGCTTGCCCTCAGCGACTGGTGCACAAGGACGCCCAGATCCCTCTGCACAATCCCCCTCGCCCAATTTACTCAGGAAGTGATCTGCTGCCTCGATACTGCTCCCAAAGTGAGTAACCTCACACTTATCCAAATTATTCCCTCCCTCCATATATAGAAAGGAAATATACAGTAAATGGCAGAACTCTTAAGAGTATTGACAGGCAGAGGGATCTGGGTGTACAGGTACACAGAGTATTGACAGGCAGAGGGATCTGGGCGTACAGGTACACAGAGTATTGATAGGCAGAGGGATCTGGGCGTACAGGTACAGAGAATATTGACAGGCAGAGGGATCTGGGTGTACAGATACACAGAGTATTGATAGGCAGAGGGATCTGGGCGTACAGGTACACAGAGTATTGACAGGCAGAGGGATCTGGGCGTACAGGTACACAGAGTATTGACAGGCAGAGGGATCTGGGCGTACAGGTACACAGAGTATTGACAGGCAGAGGGATCTGGGCGTACAGGTACACAGGTCACTGAAAGTGGCAACGCAGCTGGAGAAGGTGGTCAAGAAGGCATACGGCATGCCTGCCTTCATCGGCCGGGGGCACTGAGTTTAAAAATTGGCAAGTCACGTTGCAGCTTTATAGAACCTTAGTGAGGCCGCACTTGGAATATAGAGTTCAATTCTGGGTCACCCACACTACCAGAAGGGTGTGGAGGCTTTGGAGAGGGTTACAGAAAAGATTTACCAGGATGTTGCCCCTGGTACGGAGGGGCATTAGCTATGAGGAGAGGTTGGAGAAACTTGGTTTGTTCTCACTGGAGGTTGAGGGGGAGACCTGATAGAAGTCTACAAGATGATGAGGGACAGAGTGGAGAGTCAGAAGCTTTCTCCCCCCCAGGGTGGAAGAGTCAATTACGCGGGGGGGCACAGGTTTAAGGTGCGAGGGGCAAGGTTTAAAGGAGATGTACGAGGCAGATTTTTTTTTACACGGGGGGGGGGGGTGGGTGCCTGGAACTCGCTGCCGGGAGTGGAAGCGGATACGGGAGTGAGTTTTAAGGGGGCGTCTGGACAAATCCGTGAATAGGATGGGAATAGAGAGGGATACGGTCCCCGGAAGGGTAGGGGGGGTTTAGTTCAGTCGGGGGGGGGGGGGGGGGCAGCAGGGGTCGGTGCAGGAGGGGCCGGGGGGCCTGTTCCCGTGCTGGAATTTTCTTCTGCTCCTGCTTCTCCCCACCCATCTGCTTGTTCCCTTCCCCACGCACCCCCCCCCCACTTGTCCCAGCGAGCCAGTCCGTCCTCGGAAACTGCAAGTCCGCCCTCCCCCGAGGCCTGGGATTTTGGCTGGCTTCCAGCCGGGATGCTAATTAAAGCGCAGGGGACTCTGTAATTACTGACATTTGCCAGCCAAGGTACCAGCTGTGCCCGTGGGAGTCGCAGAGAGAGAGAGAGAGAGACGCCAGAATGGGGCTCTGCGTATGCACTCTGTCACATACACACACAGCTGCCAACTCTACACAGGGAGCTGGCGGGCAGCACGCCATCCTAGATCCTTCCAGCCTGCCCCGCCACCCAATACAATCGTGGCTCATCCATCCTGACCTCGATTCCTTTCCTGTTCCATCTTCCCCTCTATTCCCTCTCCCCTCAGCCGATGTAATACTCATCCAGGGTGGCACAGCGGGTTAGCGCTGCTGTCTCACAGGGACCCGGGTTCCATTCCCCACAGCACAGCGGGTTAGCACTGCTGTCTCACAGGGACCCGGGTTCCATTCCCCACAGCACAGCGGGTTAGCACTGCTGTCTCACAGGGACCCGGGTTCCATTCCCCGCAGCACAGCGGTTAGCACTGCTGTCTCACAGGGACCCGGGTTCCATTCCCCGCAGCACAGCGGTTAGCACTGCTGTCTCACAGGGACCCGGGTTCCATTCCCCACAGCACAGCGGGTTAGCACTGCTGTCTCACAGGGACCCGGGTTCCATTCCCCGCAGCACAGCGGTTAGCACTGCTGTCTCACAGGGACCCGGGTTCCATTCCCCACAGCGGGTTAGCGCTGCTGTCTCACAGGGACCCGGGTTCCATTCCCCGCAGCACAGCGGGTTAGCACTGCTGTCTCACAGGGACCCGGGTTCCATTCCCCACAGCACAGCGGGTTAGCACTGCTGTCTCACAGGGACCCGGGTTCCATTCCCCACAGCACAGCGGGTTAGCTCTGCTGTCTCACAGGGACCCGGGTTCCATTCCCCACAGCACAGCGGGTTAGCGCTGCTGTCTCACAGGGACCCGGGTTCCATTCCCCACAGCACAGCGGGTTAGCGCTGCTGTCTCACAGGGACCCGGGTTCCATTCCCCGCAGCACAGCGGGTTAGCGCTGCTGTCTCACAGGGACCCGGGTTCCATTCCTCACAGCACAGTGGGTTAGCGCTGCTGTCTCACAGGGACCCGGGTTCCATTCCCCACAGCACAACGGGTTAGCGCTGCTGTCTCACAGGGACCCGGGTTCCATTCCCCGCAGCACAGCGGGTTAGCACTGCTGTCTCACAGGGACCCGGGTTCCATTCCCCGCAGCACAGCGGGTTAGCGCTGCTGTCTCACAGGGACCCGGGTTCCATTCCTCACAGCACAGTGGGTTAGCGCTGCTGTCTCACAGGGACCCGGGTTCCATTCCCCACAGCACAACGGGTTAGCGCTGCTGTCTCACAGGGACCCGGGTTCCATTCCCCGCAGCACAGCGGGTTAGCACTGCTGTCTCACAGGGACCCGGGTTCCATTCCCCACAGCACAGCGGGTTAGCGCTGCTGTCTCACAGGGACCCGGGTTCCATTCCCCGCAGCACAGCGGGTTAGCACTGCTGTCTCACAGGGACCCGGGTTCCATTCCCGGCAGCACAGCGGGTTAGCACTGCTGTCTCACAGGGACCTGGGTTCCATTCCCCGCGGCACAGCGGGTTAGCACTGCTGTCTCACAGGGACCCGGGTTCCATTCCCCACAGCACAGCGGGTTAGCACTGCTGTCTCACAGGGACCCGGGTTCCATTCCCCACAGCACAGCGGGTTAGCGCTGCTGTCTCACAGGGACCCGGGTTCCATTCCCCGCAGCACAGCGGGTTAGCGCTGCTGTCTCACAGGGACCCGGGTTCCATTCCCCGCGGCACAGCGGGTTAGCACTGCTGTCTCACAGGGACCCAGGTTCCATTCCCCGCAGCACAGCGGGTTAGCGCTGCTGTCTCACAGGGACCCGGGTTCCATTCCCCACAGCACAGCGGGTTAGCGCTGCTGTCTCACAGGGACCCGGGTTCCATTCCCCGCAGCACAGCGGGTTAGCACTGCTGTCTCACAGGGACCCGGGTTCCATTCCCCGCAGCACAGCGGGTTAGCGCTGCTGTCTCACAGGGACCTGGGTTCCATTCCCCGCAGCACAGCGGGTTAGCGCTGCTGTCTCACAGGGACCCGGGTTCCATTCCCCACAGCACAGCGGGTTAGCACTGCTGTCTCACAGGGACCCGGGTTCCATTCCCCACAGCACAGCGGGTTAGCGCTGCTGTCTCACAGGGACCCGGGTTCCATTCCCCGCAGCACAGCGGGTTAGCACTGCTGTCTCACAGGGACCCGGGTTCCATTCCCCGCGGCACAGCGGGTTAGCACTGCTGTCTCACAGGGACCCGGGTTCCATTCCCCACAGCACAGCGGGTTAGCGCTGCTGTCTCACAGGGACCCGGGTTCCATTCCCCGCAGCACAGCGGGTTAGCGCTGCTGTCTCACAGGGACCCGGGTTCCATTCCCCGCGGCACAGCGGGTTAGCACTGCTGTCTCACAGGGACCCAGGTTCCATTCCCCACAGCACAGCGGGTTAGCACTGCTGTCTCACAGGGACCCGGGTTCCATTCCCCGCAGCACAGCGGGTTAGCACTGCTGTCTCACAGGGACCCGGGTTCCATTCCCCGCAGCACAGCGGGTTAGCGCTGCTGTCTCACAGGGACCCGGGTTCCATTCCCCACAGCACAGCGGGTTAGCACTGCTGTCTCACAGGGACCCGGGTTCCATTCCCCACAGCACAGCGGGTTAGCACTGCTGTCTCACAGGGACCCGGGTTCCATTCCCCGCAGCACAGCGGTTAGCACTGCTGTCTCACAGGGACCCGGGTTCCATTCCCCGCAGCACAGCGGTTAGCACTGCTGTCTCACAGGGACCCGGGTTCCATTCCCCACAGCACAGCGGGTTAGCACTGCTGTCTCACAGGGACCCGGGTTCCATTCCCCGCAGCACAGCGGTTAGCACTGCTGTCTCACAGGGACCCGGGTTCCATTCCCCACAGCGGGTTAGCGCTGCTGTCTCACAGGGACCCGGGTTCCATTCCCCGCAGCACAGCGGGTTAGCACTGCTGTCTCACAGGGACCCGGGTTCCATTCCCCACAGCACAGCGGGTTAGCACTGCTGTCTCACAGGGACCCGGGTTCCATTCCCCACAGCACAGCGGGTTAGCTCTGCTGTCTCACAGGGACCCGGGTTCCATTCCCCACAGCACAGCGGGTTAGCGCTGCTGTCTCACAGGGACCCGGGTTCCATTCCCCACAGCACAGCGGGTTAGCGCTGCTGTCTCACAGGGACCCGGGTTCCATTCCCCGCAGCACAGCGGGTTAGCGCTGCTGTCTCACAGGGACCCGGGTTCCATTCCTCACAGCACAGTGGGTTAGCGCTGCTGTCTCACAGGGACCCGGGTTCCATTCCCCACAGCACAACGGGTTAGCGCTGCTGTCTCACAGGGACCCGGGTTCCATTCCCCGCAGCACAGCGGGTTAGCACTGCTGTCTCACAGGGACCCGGGTTCCATTCCCCGCAGCACAGCGGGTTAGCGCTGCTGTCTCACAGGGACCCGGGTTCCATTCCTCACAGCACAGTGGGTTAGCGCTGCTGTCTCACAGGGACCCGGGTTCCATTCCCCACAGCACAACGGGTTAGCGCTGCTGTCTCACAGGGACCCGGGTTCCATTCCCCGCAGCACAGCGGGTTAGCACTGCTGTCTCACAGGGACCCGGGTTCCATTCCCCACAGCACAGCGGGTTAGCGCTGCTGTCTCACAGGGACCCGGGTTCCATTCCCCGCAGCACAGCGGGTTAGCACTGCTGTCTCACAGGGACCCGGGTTCCATTCCCGGCAGCACAGCGGGTTAGCACTGCTGTCTCACAGGGACCTGGGTTCCATTCCCCGCGGCACAGCGGGTTAGCACTGCTGTCTCACAGGGACCCGGGTTCCATTCCCCACAGCACAGCGGGTTAGCACTGCTGTCTCACAGGGACCCGGGTTCCATTCCCCACAGCACAGCGGGTTAGCGCTGCTGTCTCACAGGGACCCGGGTTCCATTCCCCGCAGCACAGCGGGTTAGCGCTGCTGTCTCACAGGGACCCGGGTTCCATTCCCCGCGGCACAGCGGGTTAGCACTGCTGTCTCACAGGGACCCAGGTTCCATTCCCCACAGCACAGCGGGTTAGCGCTGCTGTCTCACAGGGACCCGGGTTCCATTCCCCACAGCACAGCGGGTTAGCGCTGCTGTCTCACAGGGACCCGGGTTCCATTCCCCGCAGCACAGCGGGTTAGCACTGCTGTCTCACAGGGACCCGGGTTCCATTCCCCGCAGCACAGCGGGTTAGCGCTGCTGTCTCACAGGGACCCGGGTTCCATTCCCCGCAGCACAGCGGGTTAGCGCTGCTGTCTCACAGGGACCCGGGTTCCATTCCCCACAGCACAGCGGGTTAGCACTGCTGTCTCACAGGGACCCGGGTTCCATTCCCCACAGCACAGCGGGTTAGCGCTGCTGTCTCACAGGGACCCGGGTTCCATTCCCCGCAGCACAGCGGGTTAGCACTGCTGTCTCACAGGGACCCGGGTTCCATTCCCCGCGGCACAGCGGGTTAGCACTGCTGTCTCACAGGGACCCGGGTTCCATTCCCCACAGCACAGCGGGTTAGCGCTGCTGTCTCACAGGGACCCGGGTTCCATTCCCCGCAGCACAGCGGGTTAGCGCTGCTGTCTCACAGGGACCCGGGTTCCATTCCCCGCGGCACAGCGGGTTAGCACTGCTGTCTCACAGGGACCCAGGTTCCATTCCCCGCAGCACAGCGGGTTAGCGCTGCTGTCTCACAGGGACCCGGGTTCCATTCCCCGCAGCACAGCGGGTTAGCGCTGCTGTCTCACAGGGACCCAGGTTCCATTCCCCGCAGCACAGCGGGTTAGCGCTGCTGTCTCACAGGGACCCGGGTTCCATTCCCCGCAGCACAGCGGGTTAGCGCTGCTGTCTCACAGGGACCCGGGTTCCATTCCCCGCAGCACAGCGGGTTAGCACTGCTGTCTCACAGGGACCCAGGTTCCATTCCCCACAGCACAGCGGGTTAGCGCTGCTGTCTCACAGGGACCCGGGTTCCATTCCCCACAGCACAGCGGGTTAGCGCTGCTGTCTCACAGGGACCCGGGTTCCATTCCCCGCGGCACAGCGGGTTAGCACTGCTGTCTCACAGGGACCCGGGTTCCATTCCCCGCGGCACAGCGGGTTAGCACTGCTGTCTCACAGTGCCAGGGACCCGGGTACAGTTCCCAGCTCAGTCTGTATGGAGTCTGCACATTCTACCCCCCGCCGTGTCTGTGTGAGTTTCCACTGGGTGCTCCAGTTTCCTCCCATGGTCCCAAAGATGTGTAGGTTAGGGTGGATTGGCCGTGCTAAATTGTCCCTTAGTGTCCAAAGATGTGTAGGTTAGGGCGGATTGGCCATGCTAAATTGTCCCTTAGTGTCCAAAGATGTGTAGGTTAGGGGGGATTGGCCGTGCTAAATTGTCCCTTAGTGTCCAAAGATGTCTAGGTTAGGGCAGATTGGCCATGCTAAATTGTCCCTTAGTGTCCAAAGATGTGTAGGTTAGGGTGGATTGGCCGTGCTAAATTGTCCCTTAGTGTCCAAAGATGTGTAGGTTAGGGTGAATTGGCCGTGCTAAATTGTCCCTTAGTGTCCAAAGATGTGTAGGTTAGGGTGGATTGGCCGTGCTAAATTGTCCCTTAGTGTCCAAAGATGTGTAGGTTAGGGTGGATTGGCCGTGCTAAATTGTCCTTAGTGTCCAAAGATGTGCAGGTTAGGGTGGATTGGCCGTGCTAAATTGTCCCTTAGTGTCCAAAGATGTGTAGGTTAGGGTGGATTGGCCGTGCTAAATTGTCCCTTAGTGTCCAAAGATGTGTAGGTTAGGGTGGATTGGCCGTGCTAAATTGTCCCTTAGTGTCCAAAGATGTGTAGGTTAGGGTGGATTGGCCGTGCTAAATTGTCCCTTAGTGTCCAAAGATGTGTAGGTTAGGGTGGATTGGCCGTGCTAAATTGTCCCTTAGTGTCCAAAGATGTGTAGGTTAGGGGGGATTGGCCGTGCTAAATTGTCCCTTAGGGTCAGGGGGATTTGAAGGGTAAATGTGTAGGTGATAGGAATAGTGCTGTGTGTGGGATAGCGCTGCAGATTTGATGGGCTGAATGGCTTCCTTGTGTACTGCAGGGATTGACTGATTTGATATTCTCTGATTCTGAATCTGTTCCCATCTGCCAGCACTTGGCCCGAATCCCTGAATGTTCTGACGTACCAAGTGTTCATCCAGGTATATTTTTAAACGATGTGAGGCATCCCGCCTCCACCACCCTCCCAGGCAGCGCCTTCCAGTCCCTCACCACCCTCTGGGTCAAAAAGCTCATCCTCAAATCCCCTCTAAACCTCCCGACCCCTCACCTCGAACCCGTGTTCCCCTCATAGAATCCCTACAGTGCAGAGGAGACCATTCGGTCCATCGAGCCTGCACTGACCACAATCCTATCCTCATAGCCTCATGTATTTACCCTGCTAATCCCCTAGACACTAAGGGACAATTTAGCATGGCCAATCCACCCTAACCGGCACATCTTTGGACACTAAGGCACAATTTAGCATGGCCTTTCCACCCTAACCTACACATCTTTGGGACACTAAGGGACAATTTAGCACGGCAAATCCACCCTAACCTACACATCTTTGGACACTAAGGGACAATTTAGCACGGCCAATCCACCCTAACCTACACATCTTTGGACACTAAGGGTCAATTTAGCATGGCCAATCCACCCTAACCTACACATCTTTGGACACTAAGGGACAATTTAGCATGGCCAATCCACCCTAACCTACACATCTTTGGACACTAAGGGACAATTTAGCACGGCCAATCCACCCTAACCTACACATCTTTGGACACTAAGGGACAATTTAGCACGGCCAATCCACCCTAACCTACACATCTTTGGACACTAAGGGTCAATTTAGCATGGCCAATCCACCCTAATCTACACATCTTTGGACACTAAGGGACAATTTAGCACGGCCAATCCACCCTAACCGGCACATCTTTGGACACTAAGGGACAATTTAGCACGGCCAATCCACCC
>NW_027650671.1:50000-52868 GCF_965287045.1 Carcharhinus amblyrhynchos
TGTTCCCCCGCCACTGAAGTCCCCACACCCATCCTTCACATATGCATGTGTGGGATTGTGTGTGTTTGTGAGAGAGAGTGTGCATGAGAGAGAGAGAGCGTGCGTGGAGAGAGAGAGAGAGCGTGCGTGAGAGAGAGAGAGAGCCTGCGTGAGAGAGAGAGAGAGCCTGCGTGAGAGAGAGAGAGCCTGCGTGAGAGAGAGAGAGAGCCTGCGTGAGAGAGAGAGAGAGCGTGCGTGAGAGAGAGAGCGTGCGTGAGAGAGAGAGAGCGTGCGTGAGAGAGAGAGAGCGTGCGTGAGAGAGAGAGAGCGTGCGTGAGAGAGAGAGAGCGTGCGTGAGAGAGAGAGAGCGTGCGTGAGAGAGAGTGTGTGCGTGTGAGAGAGAGTGTGTGTGTGTGAGAGAGTGTGTGTGTGAGAGAGAGTGTGTGTGTGTGAGAGAGAGTGTGTGTGTGTGAGAGAGTGTGTGTGAGAGAGAGTGTGTGTGAGAGAGAGTGTGTGTGAGAGAGAGTGTGTGTGAGAGAGAGTGTGTGTGAGAGAGAGTGTGTGTGAGAGAGAGTGTGTGTGAGAGAGAGTGTGTGTGAGAGAGAGTGTGTGTGAGAGAGAGTGTGTGTGTGTGAGAGAGTGTGTGTGAGAGAGAGTGTGTGAGAGAGAGTGTGTGTGTGAGAGAGAGTGTGTGTGAGAGAGAGAGAGTGTGTGAGAGAGAGAGTGTGTGTGTGTGAGAGAGTGTGTGTGTGAGAGAGAGTGTGTGTGAGAGAGAGTGTGTGAGAGAGAGTGTGTGAGAGAGAGTGTGTGTGTGAGAGAGAGTGTGTGTGAGAGAGAGTGTGTGTGAGAGAGAGTGTGTGAGAGAGAGAGTGTGTGTGTGAGAGAGAGTGTGTGTGAGAGAGAGTGTGTGAGAGAGAGAGTGTGTGTGAGAGAGAGTGTGTGTGTGTGAGAGAGTGTGTGTGAGAGAGAGTGTGTGTGAGAGAGAGTGTGTGTGAGAGAGAGTGTGTGTGAGAGAGTGTGTGTGAGAGAGATTGTGTGTGAGAGAGAGTGTGTGTGTGTGAGAGAGTGTGTGTGTGAGAGAGAGTGTGTGTGTGAGAGAGAGTGTATTTGGAGTAACTCTCTCACTCCTCTCTCTGGGCAGGATTTCAGTTTGTGATGAGGATAAGCTCAGCCACAATGATTTTATCGGTGAGACCCGGGTCCCGTTGAGAAAACTCAAACCCGACCAGCGCAAACATTTCAACATTCTGCTGGAGAGACTTCCACCGGTAAGGAACGCCCACTTCCCTACATCCCCTACCCACTGGGGGGACCCGTACCCCTTCCCGGGGAGAGTCATGCCCGTGGTGGGGAATTTGAACCCCCTCCCCCCCCCCGGGGAGAGTTGGTGCCCATGGCAGGGTCCTGTACCCCCCCCCCCCCCCCCGGGGAGAGTCAGTGTCCGTTGGGGGGGGGGGGGGGGTCCTGTACCCCCCGGGGAGTGTCAGTGCCCATTGGGGGGGAGCTGTACACCCCGGGGAAAGTCAGTGCCCGAGTGGGGGGTCCTGTACCTACCCCCCCCCCCGGGGAGAGTCAGTGCCCATGGCGCGGTGGGGGGGGGGGGTGAAATGTGAGATAGACTGATCTCTCAGCTTGCTCTCCTTTTCTCCACAGCTTGCTTCACCGTCCACTCTGACAACAGACATGCGAGGAATCTCGTTCTACCTGAAAGAGGTAATGTCACTTCATCCTCCTCCCTCTCTGACCCCCCCACAAATCCTCCCAACCCCTACCCCCGCCCTCTCTCTCAGGGAGATATCTGTACACTGACTGGTGTCTCTCAGTCCCCTCTCTCTCTCTCAGGGAGATATCTGTACACTGACTGGTGTCTCTCAGTCCCCTCTCTCTCTCTCTCAGGGAGATATCTGTACACTGACTGGTGTCTCTCAGTCCCCTCTCTCTCTCTCAGGGAGATATCTGTACACTGACTGGTGTCTCTCAGTCCCCTCTCTCTCTCTCTCAGGGAGATATCTGTACACTGACTGGTGTCTCTCAGTCCCTCTCTCTCTCTCAGGGAGATATCTGTACACTGACTGGTGTCTCTCAGTCCCCTCTCTCTCTCTCTCAGGGAGATATCTGTACACTGACTGGTGTCTCTCAGTCCCTCTCTCTCTCTCTCAGGGAGATATCTGTACACTGACTGGTGTCTCTCAGTCCCTCTCTCTCTCTCAGGGAGATATCTGTACACTGACTGGTGTCTCTCAGTCCCCTCTCTCTCTCTCAGGGAGATATCTGTACACTGACTGGTGTCTCTCAGTCCCCTCTCTCTCTCTCAGGGAGATATCTGTACACTGACTGGTGTCTCTCAGTCCCCTCTCTCTCAGGGAGATATCTGTACACTGACTGGTGTCTCTCAGGGAGATATCTGTACACTGACTGGTGTCTCTCACGCTCCCTCTCTCTCTCAGGGAGATATCTGTACACTGACTGGTGTCTCTCAGTCCCTCTCTCTCTCTCTCAGGGAGATATCTGTACACTGACTGGTGTCTCTCAGTCCCCTCTCTCTCTCAGGGAGATATCTGTACACTGACTGGTGTCTCTCAGTCCCCTCTCTCTCTCAGGGAGATATCTGTACACTGACTGGTGTCTCTCAGTCCCCTCTCTCTCTCTCAGGGAGATATCTGTACACTGACTGGTGTCTCTCAGTCCCCTCTCTCTCTCTCAGGGAGATATCTGTACACTGACATACACGATGGTGTCTCTCAGTCCCCTCTCTCTCTCAGGGAGATATCTGTACACTGACTGGTGTCTCTCAGTCCCCTCTCTCTCTCTCAGGGAGATATCTGTACACTGACTGGTGTCCGTCAGTCCCCTCTTCTTCCTCTCTCAGGAGATATCTTGTACACTGAC
>NW_027650672.1:0-52581 GCF_965287045.1 Carcharhinus amblyrhynchos
TCTCTGTCCAGTTCTTCTCATGTGTGCTGTGTCTCAGTGTCTCAGAGTCCGTGTCTCGTGTCCTCACTCTCAGTGTCTCTGTGTCTCTGTGTCTCAGTGTCTTCTGTGTCTCAGTGTCTCAGAGTCTCAGTGTCTCAGTGTCTCTGTGTCTCAGTGTCTCAGAGGTCTCAGTGTCTCAGTGTCTCAGTGTCTCAGAGTCTCAGTGGTCTCAGTGTCTCTGTGTCTCAGTGTCTCCGTGTCTCAGTGTCTCAGAGTCTCAGTGTCTCAGTGTCTCAGTGTCTCAGTGTCTCAGTGTCTCAGTGTCTCACTGTGTCTCAGTGTCTCAGAGTCTCAGTGTCTCAGTGTCTCAGTGTCTCTGTGTCTCAGTGTTCAGTGTCTCAGTGTCTCAGTGTCTCAGAGTCTCAGTGTCTCTGTGTCTCTGTGTCTCAGTGTCTCAGTGTCTCTGTGTCTGTGTCTCAGTGTCTCCGTGTCTCTGTGTCTCAGTGTCTCTGTGTCTCAGTGTCTCAGTGTCTCAGTGTCTCAGTGTCTCAGTGTCTCAGTGTCTCAGTGTCTCTGTGTCTCAGTGTCTCAGTGTCTCAGTGTCTCAGTGTCTCCGTGTCTCAGTGTCTCAGTGTCTCTGTGTCTCAGTGTCTCAGTGTCTCTGTGTCTCAGTGTCTCAGTGTCTCAGTGTCCTCTCTCTCAGTGTCTCAGTGTCTCAGTGTCTCAGTGTCTCAGTGTCTCAGTGTCTCAGTGTCTCAGTGTCTCTGTGTCTCAGTGTTCTCAGTGTCTCTGTGTCTCAGTGTCTCTGTGTCTCAGTGTCTCAGTGTCTCTGTGTCTCAGTGTCTCAGTGTCTCAGTGTCTCAGTGTCTCAGTGTCTCTGTGTCTCAGTGTCTCAGTGTCTCTGTGTCTCAGTGTCTCCGTGTCTCAGTTCTCAGTGTCTCTGTGTCTCTGTGTCTCAGTGTCCTCAGTGTCTCAGTGTCTCAGTGTCTCAGTGTCTCAGTGTCTCTGTGTCTCAGTGTCTCAGTGTCTCAGTGTCTTCAGTGTACTCAGTGTCTCTGTGTCTCAGTGTCTCCAGTGTCCTCAGTGTCTCAGTGTCTCAGTGTCTCTGTGTCTCAGTGTCTCAGTGTCTCAGTGTCTCCGTGTCTCAGTGTCTCAGTGTCTCTGTGTCTCAGTGTCTCAGAGTCTCAGTGTCTCAGTGTCTCTGTGTCTCAGTGTCTCAGAGTCTCAGTGTCTCAGTGTCTCAGTGTCTCAGAGTCTCAGTGTCTCAGTGTCTACGTGTCTCCGTGTCTCCGTGTCTCAGTGTCTCAGTGTCTCAGTGTCTCTGTGTCTCAGTGTCTCAGTGTCTCAGTGTCTCAGTGTCTCAGTGTCTCTGTGTCTCAGTGTCTCAGTGTCTCTGTGTCTCAGTGTCTCAGTGTCTCTGTGTCTCAGTGTCTCAGTGTCTCAGTGTCTCAGTGTCTCAGTGTCTCAGTGTCTCAGTGTCTCTGTGTCTCAGTGTCTCTGTGTCTCAGTGTCTCGTGTCTCAGTGTCTCAGTGTCTCTGTGTCTCAGTGTCTCAGAGTCTCAGTGTCTCAGTGTCTCTGTGTCTCAGTGTCTCAGAGTCTCAGTGTCTCTGTGTCTCAGTGTCTCAGTGTCTCAGTGTCTCAGTGTCTCTGTGTCTCAGTGTCTCAGTGTCTCTGTGTCTCAGAGTCTCAGTGTCTCAGTTGTCTCTGTGTCTCAGTGTCTCAGTGTCTCAGTGTCTCAGTGTCTCAGTGTCTCAGAGTCTCAGTGTCTCAGTGTCTCTGTGTCTCAGTGTCTCAGTGTCTCAGTGTCTCAGTGTCTCAGAGTCTCAGTGTCTCTGTGTCTCAGTGTCTCAGTGTCTCTGTGTCTCAGTGTCTCCGTGTCTCAGTGTCTCAGTGTCTCTGTGTCTCTGTGTCTCAGTGTCTCAGTGTCTCAGTGTCTCAGTGTCTCAGAGTCTCAGTGTCTCTGGTGTCTCTGTGTCTCAGTGTCTCAGTGTCTCAGTGTCTCTGTGTCTCAGTGTCTCAGTGTCTCTGTGTCTCAGTGTCTCAGAGTCTCAGGTCTCAGTGTCTCTGTGTCTCAGTGTCTCAGTGTCTCAGTGTCTCAGTGTCTCAGAGTCTCAGTGTCTCTGTGTCTCTGTGTCTCAGTGTCTCTGTGTCTCAGTGTCTCCGTGTCTCAGTGTCTCAGTGTCTCTGTGTCTCAGTGTCTCAGAGTCTCAGTGTCTCAGTGTCTCTGTGTCTCAGTGTCTCAGAGTCTCAGTGTCTCAGTGTCTCAGTGTCTCAGAGTCTCAGTGTCTCAGTGGTCTCTGTGTCTCAGTGTCTCCGTGTCTCCGTGTCTCAGAGTCTCAGTGTCTCAGTGTCTCTGTGTCTCAGTGTCTCAGAGTCTCAGTGTCTCAGTGTCTCAGTGTCTCAGAGTCTCAGTGTCTCAGTGTCTCAGTGTCTCAGTGTCTCAGTGTCTCAGTGTCTCAGTGTCTCAGAGTCTCAGTGTCTCAGTGTCTCTGTGTCTCAGTGTCTCTGTGTCTCAGTGTCTCCGTGTCTCAGTGTCTCAGTGTCTCTGTGTCTCAGTGTCTCAGAGTCTCAGTGTCTCAGTGTCTCTGTGTCTCAGTGTCTCAGTGTCTCAGTGTCTCAGTGTCTCAGTGTCTCAGTGTCTCAGTGTCTCAGTGTCTCAGTGTCTCAGTGTCTCAGTGTCTCAGTGTCTCAGAGTCTCAGTGTCTCAGTGTCTCTGTGTCTCAGTGTCTCAGAGTCTCAGTGTCTCAGTGTCTCAGTGTCTCAGAGTCTCTGTGTCTCAGTGTCTCTGTGTCTCTGTGTCTCAGTGTCTCAGTGTCTCAGTGTCTCAGTGTCTCAGTGTCTCAGTGTCTCTGTGTCTCAGTGTCTCTGTGTCTCAGTGTCTCCGTGTCTCAGTGTCTCAGTGTCTCAGTGTCTCAGTGTCTCAGTGTCTCAGTGTCTCAGTGTCTCAGTGTCTCAGAGTCTCAGTGTCTCAGTGTCTCTGTGTCTCAGTGTCTCCGTGTCTCCGTGTCTCAGTGTCTCAGTGTCTCAGTGTCTCAGTGTCTCAGTGTCTCAGTGTCTCAGTGTCTCAGAGTCTCTGTGTCTCAGTGTCTCTGTGTCTCTGTGTCTCCGTGTCTCAGTGTCTCAGTGTCTCTGTGTCTCAGTGTCTCAGTGTCTCTGTGTCTCAGTGTCTCCTGTGTCTCAGTGTCTCTGTGTCTCAGTGTCTCAGAGTCTCAGTGTCTCAGTGTCTCTGTGTCTCAGTGTTCTCAGTGTCTCCGTGTCTCCGTGTCTCAGTGTCTCAGTGTCTCAGTGTCTCAGTGTCTCAGTGTCTCAGTGTCTCAGAGTCTCAGTGTCTCTGTGTCTCAGTGTCTCAGTGTCTCAGTGTCTCCGTGTCTCAGTGTCTCAGTGTCTCTGTGTCTCAGTGTCTCAGAGTCTCAGTGTCTCAGTGTCTCAGTGTCTCTGTGTCTCAGTGTCTCAGTGTCTCAGTGTCTCTGTGTCTCAGTGTCTCAGTGTCTCAGTGTCTCAGTGTCTCAGTGTCTCAGTGTCTCTGTGTCTCAGTGTCTCAGTGTCTCTGTGTCTCAGTGTCTCAGAGTCTCAGTGTCTCAGTGTCTCAGTGTCTCAGAGTCTCAGTGTCTCAGTGTCTCTGTGTCTCAGTGTCTCAGTGTCTCAGTGTCTCCAGTGTCTCAGTGTCTCTGTGTCTCAGTGTCTCAGTGTCTCAGTGTCTCAGTGTCTCAGTGTCTCAGTGTCTCAGAGTCTCAGTGTCTCTGTGTCTCTGTGTCTCAGTGTCTCTGTGTCTCAGTGTCTCCGTGTCTCAGTGTCTCAGTGTCTCTGTGTCTCAGTGTCTCAGAGTCTCAGTGTCTCAGTGTCTCTGTGTCTCAGTGTCTCAGTGTCTCAGTGTCTCAGTGTCTCAGAGTCTCAGTGTCTCTGTGTCTCTGTGTCTCAGTGTCTCTGTGTCTCAGTGTCTCCGTGTCTCAGTGTCTCAGTGTCTCTGTGTCTCAGTGTCTCAGAGTCTCAGTGTCTCAGTGTCTCTGTGTCTCAGTGTCTCAGAGTCTCAGTGTCTCAGTGTCTCAGTGTCTCAGAGTCTCAGTGTCTCAGTGTCTCTGTGTCTCAGTGTCTCAGTGTCTCCGTGTCTCAGTGTCTCAGTGTCTCAGTGTCTCTGTGTCTCAGTGTCTCAGAGTCTCAGTGTCTCAGTGTCTCAGTGTCTCAGTGTCTCAGTGTCTCAGTGTCTTCTGTGTCTCAGTGTCTCAGTGTCTCTGTGTCTCAGTGTCTCAGAGTCTCAGTGTCTCTGTGTCTCTGTGTCTCAGTGTCTCTGTGTCTCAGTGTCTCCGTGTCTCAGTGTCTCAGTGTCTCTGTGTCTCAGTGTCTCAGAGTCTCAGTGTCTCAGTGTCTCTGTGTCTCAGTGTCTCAGTGTCTCAGTGTCTCAGTGTCTCAGTGTCTCAGTGTCTCAGTGTCTCTGTGTCTCAGTGTCTCTGTGTCTCAGTGTCTCCGTGTCTCAGGTCTCAGTCTCAGTGTCTCTGTGTCTCAGTGTCTCAGAGTCTCAGTGTCTCAGTGTCTCTGTGTCTCAGTGTCTCAGTGTCTCTGTGTCTCAGTGTCTCAGTGTCTCAGTGTCTCAGAGTCTCAGTGTCTCTGTGTCTCTGTGTCTCAGTGTCTCTGTGTCTCAGTGTCTCCGTGTCTCAGTGTCTCAGTGTCTCTGTGTCTCAGTGTCTCAGAGTCTCAGTGTCTCAGTGTCTCTGTGTCTCAGTGTCTCAGAGTCTCAGTGTCTCAGTGTCTCAGTGTCTCAGAGTCTCAGTGTCTCAGTGTCTCTGTGTCTCAGTGTCTCAGTGTCTCAGTGTCTCAGTGTCTCAGTGTCTCAGTGTCTCTGTGTCTCAGTGTCTCAGAGTCTCAGTGTCTCAGTGTCTCAGTGTCTCAGTGTCTCAGAGTCTCAGTGTCTCTGTGTCTCAGTGTCTCAGTGTCTCAGTGTCTCCGTGTCTCAGTGTCTCAGTGTCTCTGTGTCTCAGTGTCTCAGAGTCTCAGTGTCTCAGTGTCTCTGTGTCTCAGTGTCTCAGTGTCTCAGTGTCTCAGTGTCTCAGTGTCTCAGAGTCTCAGTGTCTCTGTGTCTCTGTGTCTCAGTGTCTCTGTGTCTCAGTGTCTCAGTGTCTCAGTGTCTCAGTGTCTCAGTGTCTCTGTGTCTCAGTGTCTCAGTGTCTCAGTGTCTCAGAGTCTCAGTGTCTCAGTGTCTCAGTGTCTCAGTGTCTCAGTGTCTCAGTGTCTCAGTGTCTCAGTGTCTCAGTGTCTCAGTGTCTCAGTGTCTCAGTGTCTCTGTGTCTCAGTGTCTCAGTGTCTCAGTGTCTCAGTGTCTCTGTGTCTCAGTGTCTCAGAGTCTCAGTGTCTCTGTGTCTCTGTGTCTCAGTGTCTCTCAGTGTCTCAGTGTCTCAGTGTCTCAGTGTCTCAGTGTCTCAGTGTCTCAGTGTCTCAGTGTCTCAGTGTCTCAGTGTCTCAGTGTCTCAGTGTCTCAGTGTCTCAGAGTCTCAGTGTCTCAGTGTCTCAGTGTCTCAGTGTCTCAGTGTCTCAGTGTCTCTGTGTCTCAGTGTCTCAGTGTCTCTGTGTCTCAGTGTCTCAGTGTCTCAGTGTCTCAGTGTCTCTGTGTCTCAGTGTCTCAGTGTAACTCAGTGTCTCAGTGTCTCAGTGTCTCAGTGTCTCAGTGTCTCAGTGTCTCAGTGTCTCAGTGTCTCAGTGTCTCAGAGTCTCAGTGTCTCAGTGTCTCTGTGTCTCAGTGTCTCTGTGTCTCAGTAGTCTCAGTGTCTCAGTGTCTCAGTGTCTCTGTGTCTCAGTGTCTCAGAGTCTCAGTGTCTCAGTGTCTCTGTGTCTCAGTGTCTCAGTGTCTCAGTGTCTCAGTGTCTCAGTGTCTCAGTGTCTCAGTGTCTCTGTGTCTCAGTGTCTCTGTGTCTCAGTGTCTCTGTGTCTCAGTGTCTCAGTGTCTCTGTGTCTCAGTGTCTCAGAGTCTCAGTGTCTCAGTGTCTCAGAGTCAGTGTCTCAGTGTCTCAGAGTCTCAGTGTCTCAGTGTCTCAGTGTCTCAGTGTCTCAGTGTCTCCGTGTCTCTGTGTCTCAGTGTCTCTGTGTCTCAGTGTCTCAGTGTCTCAGTGTCTCAGTGTCTCTGTGTCTCAGTGTCTCAGAGTCTCAGTGTCTCAGTGTCTCAGTGTCTCAGTGTCTCAGTGTCTCTGTGTCTCAGTGTCTCAGTGTCTCAGTGTCTCAGAGTCTCAGTGTCTCTGTGTCTCTGTGTCTCAGTGTCTCTGTGTCTCAGTGTCTCCGTGTCTCAGTGTCTCAGTGTCTCTGTGTCTCAGTGTCTCAGAGTCTCAGTGTCTCTGTGTCTCTGTGTCTCAGTGTCTCAGAGTCTCAGTGTCTCAGTGTCTCAGTGTCTCAGAGTCTCAGTGTCTCAGTGTCTCTGTGTCTCAGTGTCTCCGTGTCTCCGTGTCTCAGTGTCTCAGTGTCTCTGTGTCTCAGTGTCTCAGAGTCTCAGTGTCTCAGTGTCTCAGTGTCTCAGTGTCTCAGAGTCTCAGTGTCTCAGTGTCTCTGTGTCTCAGTGTCTCTGTGTCTCAGTGTCTCCGTGTCTCAGTGTCTCAGTGTCTCTGTGTCTCAGTGTCTCAGAGTCTCAGTGTCTCAGTGTCTCTGTGTCTCAGTGTCTCAGTGTCTCAGTGTCTCAGTGTCTCAGTGTCTCAGAGTCTCAGTGTCTCTGTGTCTCTGTGTCTCAGTGTCTCTGTGTCTCAGTGTCTCCGTGTCTCCGTGTCTCAGTGTCTCAGTGTCTCAGTGTCTCAGTGTCTCAGTGTCTCAGTGTCTCAGAGTCTCAGTGTCTCAGTGTCTCTGTGTCTCAGTGTCTCAGTGTCTCAGTGTCTCAGTGTCTCTGTGTCTCAGTGTCTCAGAGTCTCAGTGTCTCAGTGTCTCAGTGTCTCAGTGTCTCAGAGTCTCAGTGTCTCAATCTCAGTGTCTCTGTGTCTCAGTGTCTCAGTGTCTCCGTGTCTCAGTGTCTCAGTGTCTCTGTGTCTCAGTGTCTCAGAGTCTCAGTGTCTCAGTGTCTCAGTGTCTCTGTGTCTCAGTGTCTCCGTGTCTCAGTGTCTCAGTGTCTCTGTGTCTCAGTGTCTCAGAGTCTCAGTGTCTCAGTGTCTCTGTGTCTCAGTGTCTCAGAGTCTCAGTGTCTCAGTGTCTCAGTGTCTCAGAGTCTCAGTGTCTCTGTGTCTCAGTGTCTCTGTGTCTCAGTGTCTCCGTGTCTCAGTGTCTCAGTGTCTCTGTGTCTCAGTGTCTCAGAGTCTCAGTGTCTCAGTGTCTCTGTGTCTCAGTGTCTCAGAGTCTCAGTGTCTCAGTGTCTCAGTGTCTCAGAGTCTCAGTGTCTCAGTGTCTCTGTGTCTCAGTGTCTCCGTGTCTCAGTGTCTCAGAGTCTCAGTGTCTCAGTGTCTCTGTGTCTCAGTGTCTCAGAGTCTCTGTGTCTCAGTGTCTCAGAGTCTCAGTGTCTCAGTGTCTCTGTGTCTCAGTGTCTCAGTGTCTCAGTGTCTCAGAGTCTCAGTGTCTCTGTGTCTCTGTGTCTCAGTGTCTCTGTGTCTCAGTGTCTCCGTGTCTCAGTGTCTCAGTGTCTCTGTGTCTCAGTGTCTCAGAGTCTCAGTGTCTCAGTGTCTCTGTGTCTCAGTGTCTCAGAGTCTCAGTGTCTCAGTGTCTCAGTGTCTCAGAGTCTCAGTGTCTCAGTGTCTCTGTGTCTCAGTGTCTCCGTGTCTCCGTGTCTCAGTGTCTCAGTGTCTCTGTGTCTCAGTGTCTCAGAGTCTCAGTGTCTCAGTGTCTCAGTGTCTCAGTGTCTCAGAGTCTCAGTGTCTCTGTGTCTCTGTGTCTCAGTGTCTCTGTGTCTCAGTGTCTCAGTGTCTCAGTGTCTCAGTGTCTCTGTGTCTCAGTGTCTCAGAGTCTCAGTGTCTCAGTGTCTCTGTGTCTCAGTGTCTCAGAGTCTCAGTGTCTCAGTGTCTCAGTGTCTCAGAGTCTCAGTGTCTCTGTGTCTCTGTGTCTCAGTGTCTCTGTGTCTCAGTGTCTCCGTGTCTCCGTGTCTCAGTGTCTCAGTGTCTCTGTGTCTCAGTGTCTCAGTGTCTCAGTGTCTCAGAGTCTCAGTGTCTCAGTGTCTCTGTGTCTCAGTGTCTCCGTGTCTCAGTGTCTCAGTGTCTCTGTGTCTCAGTGTCTCAGAGTCTCAGTGTCTCAGTGTCTCAGTGTCTCAGTGTCTCAGTGTCTCAGTGTCTCAGTGTCTCTGTGTCTCAGTGTCTCAGTGTCTCAGTGTCTCTGTGTCTCAGTGTCTCCGTGTCTCAGTGTCTCAGTGTCTCAGTGTCTCAGTGTCTCAGTGTCTCAGTGTCTCAGTGTCTCAGTGTCTCAGTGTCTCAGTGTCTCAGTGTCTCAGTGTCTCAGTGTCTCAGTGTCTCAGTGTCTCAGTGTCTCAGAGTCTCAGTGTCTCAGTGTCTCTGTGTCTCAGTGTCTCTGTCATGTCTCAGTCTGTGTCTCCCGTGTCTCAGTGTCTCAGTGTCTCTGTGTCTCAGTGTCTCAGAGTCTCAGTGTCTCAGTGTCTCAGTGTCTCAGTGTCTCAGTGTCTCAGTGTCTCAGTGTCTCAGTGTCTCAGTGTCTCAGTGTCTCAGTGTCTCAGTGTCTCAGTGTCTCTGTGTCTCAGTGTCTCCGTGTCTCAGTGTCTCAGTGTCTCTGTGTCTCAGTGTCTCAGAGTCTCAGTGTCTCAGTGTCTCTGTGTCTCAGTGTCTCAGAGTCTCAGTGTCTCAGTGTCTCAGTGTCTCAGTGTCTCAGTGTCTCTGTGTCTCAGTGTCTCTGTGTCTCAGTGTCTCCGTGTCTCCGTGTCTCAGTGTCTCAGTGTCTCTGTGTCTCAGTGTCTCAGAGTCTCAGTGTCTCAGTGTCTCAGTGTCTCAGTGTCTCAGAGTCTCAGTGTCTCTGTGTCTCTGTGTCTCAGTGTCTCTGTGTCTCAGTGTCTCCGTGTCTCAGTGTCTCAGTGTCTCTGTGTCTCAGTGTCTCAGAGTCTCAGTGTCTCAGTGTCTCTGTGTCTCAGTGTCTCAGTGTCTCTGTGTCTCAGTGTCTCAGAGTCTCAGTGTCTCAGTGTCTCTGTGTCTCAGTGTCTCAGAGTCTCAGTGTCTCTGTGTCTCAGTGTCTCAGAGTCTCAGTGTCTCAGTGTCTCTGTGTCTCAGTGTCTCTGTGTCTCAGTGTCTCAGAGTCTCAGTGTCTCAGTGTCTCAGTGTCTCTGTGTCTCAGTGTCTCAGTGTCTCAGTGTCTCAGTGTCTCAGTGTCTCAGTGTCTCTGTGTCTCAGTGTCTCCGTGTCTCAGTGTCTCAGTGTCTCTGTGTCTCAGTGTCTCAGAGTCTCAGTGTCTCAGTGTCTCTGTGTCTCAGTGTCTCCGTGTCTCAGTGTCTCAGTGTCTCTGTGTCTCAGTGTCTCAGAGTCTCAGTGTCTCAGTGTCTCTGTGTCTCAGTGTCCCAGTGTCTCCGTGTCTCAGTGTCTCAGTGTCTCAGTGTCTCTGTGTCTCTGTGTCTCAGTGTCTCAGTGTCTCAGTGTCTCAGTGTCTCTGTGTCTCAGTGTCTCAGAGTCTCAGTGTCTCAGTGTCTCAGTGTCTCAGTGTCTCAGAGGTCTCAGTGTCTCTGTGTCTCTGTGTCTCAGTGTCTCTGTGTCTCAGTGTCTCAGAGTCTCAGTGTCTCAGTGTCTCAGTGTCTCAGTGTCTCAGTGTCTCAGTGTCTCTGTGTCTCAGTGTCTCAGTGTCTCAGTGTCTCAGTGTCTCAGTGTCTCAGTGTCTCAGTGTCTCTGTGTCTCAGAGTCTCAGTGTCTCAGTGTCTCAGTGTCTCTGTGTCTCAGTGTCTCCGTGTCTCAGTGTCTCAGTGTCTCTGTGTCTCAGTGTCTCAGAGTCTCAGTGTCTCAGTGCCCGTGTCTCTGTGTCTCAGTGTCTCAGAGTCTCAGTGTCTCAGTGTCTCAGTGTCTCAGAGTCTCAGTGTCTCTGTGTCTCAGTGTCTCTGTGTCTCAGTGTCTCCGTGTCTCAGTGTCTCAGTGTCTCTGTGTCTCAGTGTCTCAGAGTCTCAGTGTCTCAGTGTCTCTGTGTCTCAGTGTCTCAGAGTCTCAGTGTCTCAGTGTCTCAGTGTCTCAGAGTCTCAGTGTCTCAGTGTCTCTGTGTCTCAGTGTCTCCGTGTCTCCGTGTCTCCGAGTCTCAGTGTCTCAGTGTCTCTGTGTCTCAGTGTCTCAGTGTCTCAGTGTCTCAGTGTCTCAGTGTCTCAGTGTCTCAGTGTCTCTGTGTCTCAGTGTCTCAGTGTCTCAGTGTCTCAGTGTCTCAGAGTCTCAGTGTCTCTGTGTCTCTGTGTCTCAGTGTCTCTGTGTCTCAGTGTCTCCGTGTCTCAGTGTCTCAGTGTCTCTGTGTCTCAGTGTCTCAGAGTCTCAGTGTCTCAGTGTCTCTGTGTCTCAGTGTCTCAGAGTCTCAGTGTCTCAGTGTCTCAGTGTCTCAGAGTCTCATGTGTCTCAGTGTCTCAGTGCCTGTGTCTCAGTGTCTCCGTGTCTCCGTGTCTCAGTGTCTCAGTGTCTCTGTGTCTCAGTGTCTCAGAGTCTCAGTGTCTCAGTGTCTCAGTGTCTCAGTGTCTCAGAGTCTCAGTGTCTCTGTGTCTCTGTGTCTCAGTGTCTCTGTGTCTCAGTGTCTCCGTGTCTCAGTGTCTCAGTGTCTCTGTGTCTCAGTGTCTCAGAGTCTCAGTGTCTCAGTGTCTCTGTGTCTCAGTGTCTCAGTGTCTCAGTGTCTCTGTGTCTCAGTGTCTCAGAGTCTCAGTGTCTCTGTGTCTCAGTGTCTCAGTGTCTCTGTGTCTCAGTGTCTCCGTGTCTCAGTGTCTCAGTGTCTCAGTGTCTCTGTGTCTCAGTGTCTCAGTGTCTCAGTGTCTCAGAGTCTCAGTGTCTCAGTGTCTCTGTGTCTCAGTGTCTCCGTGTCTCAGTGTCTCAGTGTCTCTGTGTCTCAGTGTCTCAGAGTCTCAGTGTCTCAGTGTCTCTGTGTCTCAGTGTCTCAGTGTCTCAGTGTCTCAGTGTCTCTGTGTCTCAGTGTCTCAGAGTCTCAGTGTCTCAGTGTCTCTGTGTCTCAGTTGTCCCAGTGTCTCCGTGTCTCCGTGTCTCAGTGTCTCTGTGTCTCTGTGTCTCTGTGTCTCCGTGTCTCCGTGTCTCAGTGTCTCAGTGTCTCTGTGTCTCAGTGTCTCAGAGTCTCAGTGTCTCAGTGTCTCAGTGTCTCAGTGTCTCAGAGTCTCAGTGTCTCTGTGTCTCTGTGTCTCAGTGTCTCTGTGTCTCAGTGTCTCAGTGTCTCAGTGTCTCTGTGTCTCAGTGTCTCAGTGTCTCAGTGTCTCAGTGTCTCTGTGTCTCAGTGTCTCAGTGTCTCAGTGTCTCAGTGTCTCAGTGTCTCAGTGTCTCTGTGTCTCAGTGTCTCAGTGTCTCAGTGTCTCAGTGTCTCTGTGTCTCAGTGTCTCCGTGTCTCAGTGTCTCAGTGTCTCTGTGTCTCAGTGTCTCAGAGTCTCAGTGTCTCAGTGTCTCTGTGTCTCAGTGTCTCAGAGTCTCAGTGTCTCAGTGTCTCAGTGTCTCAGAGTCTCAGTGTCTCTGTGTCTCAGTTCCCTCTGTGTCTCTGTGTCTCAGTGTCTCCGTGTCTCCGTGTCTCAGTGTCTCAGTGTCTCTGTGTCTCAGTGTCTCAGAGTCTCAGTGTCTCAGTGTCTCAGTGTCTCAGTGTCTCAGAGTCTCAGTGTCTCTGTGTCTCTGTGTCTCAGTGTCTCTGTGTCTCAGTGTCTCCGTGTCTCAGTGTCTCAGTGTCTCTGTGTCTCAGTGTCTCAGAGTCTCAGTGTCTCAGTGTCTCTGTGTCTCAGTGTCTCAGAGTCTCAGTGTCTCAGTGTCTCAGTGTCTCAGAGTCTCAGTGTCTCTGTGTCTCTGTGTCTCAGTGTCTCTGTGTCTCAGTGTCTCCGTGTCTCCGTGTCTCAGTGTCTCAGTGTCTCTGTGTCTCAGTGTCTCAGTGTCTCAGTGTCTCAGAGTCTCAGTGTCTCAGTGTCTCTGTGTCTCAGTGTCTCAGTGTCTCAGTGTCTCAGTGTCTCTGTGTCTCAGTGTCTCAGAGTCTCAGTGTCTCAGTGTCTCTGTGTCTCAGTGTCTCAGTGTCTCAGTGTCTCAGTGTCTCTGTGTCTCAGTGTCTCAGAGTCTCAGTGTCTCTGTGTCTCTGTGTCTCAGTGTCTCTCAGTGTCTCCGTGTCTCCGTGTCTCAGTGTCTCTGTGTCTCTGTGTCTCTGTGTCTCCAGTGTCTCCGTGTCTCAGTGTCTCAGTGTCTCTGTGTCTCAGTGTCTCAGAGTCTCAGTGTCTCAGTGTCTCAGTGTCTCAGTGTCTCCAGAGTCTCATGTGTCTCTGTGTCTCTGTGTCTCAGTGTCTCTGTGTCTCAGTGTCTCAGAGTCTCAGTGTCTCAGTGTCTCAGTGTCTCAGTGTCTCAGAGTCTCAGTGTCTCTGTGTCTCTGTGTCTCAGTGTCTCAGTGTCTCCGTGTCTCAGTGTCTCAGTGTCTCTGTGTCTCAGTGTCTCAGAGTCTCAGTGTCTCAGTGTCTCAGTGTCTCTGTGTCTCAGTGTCTCCGTGTCTCAGTGTCTCAGTGTCTCTGTGTCTCAGTGTCTCAGAGTCTCAGTGTCTCAGTGTCTCTGTGTCTCAGTGTCTCAGAGTCTCAGTGTCTCAGTGTCTCAGTGTCTCAGAGTCTCAGTGTCTCTGTGTCTCAGTGTCTCTGTGTCTCAGTGTCTCCGTGTCTCCGTGTCTCAGTGTCTCAGTGTCTCTGTGTCTCAGTGTCTCAGAGTCTCAGTGTCTCAGTGTCTCAGTGTCTCAGTGTCTCAGAGTCTCTGTGTCTCAGTGTCTGCTGTGTCTCAGTGTCTCAGTGTCTCAGTGTCTCAGTGTCTCTGTGTCTCAGTGTCTCAGTGTCTCTGTGTCTCAGTGTCTCCGTGTCTCAGTGTCTCAGTGTCTCAGTGTCTCAGTGTCTCAGTGTCTATCTGTGTCTCTGTGTCTCAGTGTCCCAGTGACTCAGTGTCTCCGTGTCTCCGTGTCTCAGAGTCTCAGAGTCTCAGTGTCTCTGTGTCTCAGTGTCTCAGAGTCTCAGTGTCTCAGTGTCTCAGTGTCTCAGAGTCTCAGTGTCTCAGTGTCTCTGTGTCTCAGTGTCTCAGTGTCTCAGTGTCTCAGTGTCTCAGAGTCTCAGTGTCTCTGTGTCTCTGTGTCTCAGTGTCTCTGTGTCTCAGTGTCTCCGTGTCTCAGTGTCTCAGTGTCTCTGTGTCTCAGTGTCAGAGTCTCAGTGTCTCAGTGTCTCTGTGTCTCAGTGTCTCAGAGTCTCAGTGTCTCAGTGTCTCAGTGTCTCAGTGTCTCAGAGTCTCAGTGTCTCAGAGTCTCAGTGTCTCAGTGTCTCAGTGTCTCAGTGTCTCAGAGTCTCAGTGTCTCTGTGTCTCTGTGTCTCAGTGTCTCAGTGTCTCCGTGTCTCAGTGTCTCAGTGTCTCTGTGTCTCAGTGTCTCAGAGTCTCAGTGTCTCAGTGTCTCCGTGTCTCAGTGTCTCTGTGTCTCTGTGTCTCTGTGTCTCCGTGTCTCAGTGTCTCAGTGTCTCTGTGTCTCAGTGTCTCAGAGTCTCAGTGTCTCAGTGTCTCAGTGTCTCAGTGTCTCAGAGTCTCAGTGTCTCTGTGTCTCTGTGTCATGAGTGTCTCTGTGTCTCAGTGTCTCAGAGTCTCAGTGTCTCAGTGTCTCAGTGTCTCAGAGTCTCAGTGTCTCTGTGTCTCTGTGTCTCAGTGTCTCTGTGTCTCAGTGTCTCCGTGTCTCAGTGTCTCTGTGTCTCTGTGTCTCAGTGGCTCAGAGTCTCAGTGTCTCAGTGTCTCTGTGTCTCAGTGTCTCCGTGTCTCAGTGTCTCAGTGTCTCAGAGTCTCAGTGTCTCTGTGTCTCTGTGTCTCAGTGTCCCAGTGTCTCAGTGTCTCCGTGTCTCAGTGTCTCTGTGTCTCAGTGTCTCTGTGTCTCAGTAGTCTCTGTGTCTCAGTGTCTCAGTGTCTCAGTGTCTCTGTGTCTCAGTGTCTCAGAGTCTCAGTGTCTCTGTGTCTCTGTGTCTCAGTGTCTCTGTGTCTCAGTGTCTCAGAGTCTCAGTGTCTCAGTGTCTCTGTGTCTCAGTGTCTCAGAGTCTCAGTGTCTCAGTGTCTCTGTGTCTCAGTGTCTCAGTGTCTCAGTGTCTCAGTGTCTCTGTGTCTCAGTGTCTCAGTGTCTCAGTGTCTCTGTGTCTCAGTCCTCAGGTGTCTCAGAGTCTCAGTGTCCTGTGTCTCTGTGTCTCAGTGTCTCCGTGTCTCAGTGTCTCTGTGTCTCTGTGTCTCTGTGTCTCTGTGTCTCAGTGTCTCAGTGTCTCAGTGTCTCTGTGTCTCAGTGTCTCAGAGTCTCAGTGTCTCAGTGTCTCAGTGTCTCAGTGTCTCAGTGTCTCTGTGTCTCTGTGTCTCAGTGTCTCTGTGTCTCAGTGTCTCAGAGTCTCAGTGTCTCAGTGTCTCAGTGTCTCAGTGTCTCAGAGTCTCAGTGTCTCTGTGTCTCTGTGTCTCAGTGTCTCAGTGTCTCCGTGTCTCAGTGTCTCAGTGTCTCTGTGTCTCAGTGTCTCAGAGTCTCAGTGTCTCAGTGTCTCAGTGTCTCTGTGTCTCAGTGTCTCCGTGTCTCAGTGTCTCAGTGTCTCTGTGTCTCAGTGTCTCAGAGTCTCAGTGTCTCAGTGTCTCTGTGTCTCAGTGTCTCAGAGTCTCAGTGTCTCAGTGTCTCAGTGTCTCAGAGTCTCAGTGTCTCTGTGTCTCAGTGTCTCTGTGTCTCAGTGTCTCCGTGTCTCCGTGTCTCAGTGTCTCAGTGTCTCTGTGTCTCAGTGTCTCAGAGTCTCAGTGTCTCAGTGTCTCAGTGTCTCAGTGTCTCAGAGTCTCTGTGTCTCGGTGTCTCTGTGTCTCAGTGTCTCCGTGTCTCAGTGTCTCAGTGTCTCTGTGTCTCAGTGTCTCAGTGTCTCTGTGTCTCAGTGTCTCCGTGTCTCAGTGTCTCTGTGTCTCAGTGTCTCAGAGTCTCAGTGTCTCTGTGTCTCTGTGTCTCAGTGTCCCAGTGACTCAGTGTCTCCGTGTCTCCGTGTCTCAGAGTCTCAGTGTCTCAGTGTCTCTGTGTCTCAGTGTCTCAGAGTCTCAGTGTCTCAGTGTCTCAGTGTCTCAGAGTCTCAGTGTCTCAGTGTCTCTGTGTCTCAGTGTCTCAGTGTCTCAGTGTCTCAGTGTCTCAGAGTCTCAGTGTCTCTGTGTCTCTGTGTCTCAGTGTCTCTGTGTCTCAGTGTCTCCGTGTCTCAGTGTCTCAGTGTCTCTGTGTCTCAGTGTCTCAGAGTCTCAGTGTCTCAGTGTCTCTGTGTCTCAGAGTCTCAGTGTCTCAGTGTCTCAGTGTCTCAGTGTCTCAGAGTCTCAGTGTCTCAGAGTCTCAGTGTCTCAGTGTCTCAGTGTCTCAGTGTCTCAGAGTCTCAGTGTCTCTGTGTCTCTGTGTCTCAGTGTCTCAGTGTCTCCGTGTCTCAGTGTCTCAGTGTCTCTGTGTCTCAGTGTCTCAGAGTCTCAGTGTCTCAGTGTCTCCGTGTCTCAGTGTCTCTGTGTCTCTGTGTCTCTGTGTCTCCGTGTCTCAGTGTCTCAGTGTCTCTGTGTCTCAGTGTCTCAGAGTCTCAGTGTCTCAGTGTGTCAGTGTCTCAGTGTCTCAGAGTCTCAGTGTCTCTGTGTCTCTGTGTCTGAGTGTCTCTGTGTCTCAGTGTCTCAGAGTCTCAGTGTCTCAGTGTCTCAGTGTCTCAGAGTCTCAGTGTCTCTGTGTCTCTGTGTCTCAGTGTCTCTGTGTCACAGTGTCTCCGTGTCTCAGTGTCTCTGTGTCTCTGTGTCTCAGTGGCTCAGAGTCTCAGTGTCTCAGTGTCTCTGTGTCTCTGTGTCTCCGTGTCTCAGTGTCTCAGTGTCTCAGAGTCTCAGTGTCTCTGTGTCTCTGTGTCTCAGTGTCCCAGTGTCTCAGTGTCTCCGTGTCTCAGTGTCTCTGTGTCTCAGTGTCTCTGTGTCTCAGTAGTCTCTGTGTCTCAGTGTCTCAGTGTCTCAGTGTCTCTGTGTCTCAGTGTCTCAGAGTCTCAGTGTCTCTGTGTCTCTGTGTCTCAGTGTCTCTGTGTCTCAGTGTCTCCGTGTCTCAGTGTCTCAGTGTCTCTGTGTCTCAGTGTCTCCGTGTCTCAGTGTCTCAGTGTCTCTGTGTCTCAGTGTCTCAGAGTCTCAGTGTCTCAGTGTCTCTGTGTCTCAGTGTCTCAGAGTCTCAGTGTCTCAGTGTCTCAGTGTCTCAGAGTCTCAGTGTCTCTGTGTCTCTGTGTCTCAGTGTCTCTGTGTCTCAGTGTCTCCGTGTCTCCGTGTCTCAGTGTCTCAGTGTCTCTGTGTCTCAGTGTCTCAGAGTCTCAGTGTCTCAGTGTCTCAGTGTCTCAGTGTCTCAGAGTCTCAGTGTCTCAGTGTCTCAGTGTCTCAGTGTCTCAGAGTCTCAGTGTCTCAGTGTCTCCGTGTCTCAGTGTCTCTGTGTCTCTGTGTCTCTGTGTCTCAGTGTCTCAGTGTCTCTGTGTCTCAGTGTCTCCGTGTCTCAGTGTCTCAGTGTCTCAGTGTCTCTGTGTCTCAGTGTCTCAGAGTCTCAGTGTCTCAGTGTCTCTGTGTCTCAGTGTCTCCGTGTCCCAGTGTCCCAGTGTCTCAGTGTCTCCGTGTCTCAGTGTCTCAGCGTCTCCGTGTCTCAGTGTCTCAGTGTCTCTGTGTCTCAGTGTCCCAGTGTCCCAGTGTCTCAGTGTCTCAGTGTCTCCGTGTCCCAGTGTCCCAGTGTCTCAGTGTCTCCGTGTCTCAGTGTCTCAGTGTCTCCGTGTCTCAGTGTCTCAGTGTCTCTGTGTCTCAGTGTCTCAGTGTCTCAGTGTCTCCGTGTCTCAGTGTCTCAGAGTCTCAGTGTCTCAGTGTCTCAGTGTCTCAGAGTCTCAGTGTCTCAGTGTCTCTGTGTCTCAGTGTCTCCGTGTCCCAGTGTCCCAGTGTCTCAGTGTCTCCGTGTCTCAGTGTCTCAGTGTCTCCGTGTCTCAGTGTCTCTGTGTCTCAGTGTCTCAGTGTCTCAGTGTCTCTGTGTCTCAGTGTCTCAGTGTCTCAGTGTCTCTGTGTGTCTCAGTGTCTCAGTGTCTCTGTGTCTCAGTGTCTCAGAGTCTCCGTGTCTCAGTGTCTCAGTGTCTCAGAGTCTCCGTGTCTCAGTGTCTCTGTGTCTCTGTGTCTCAGTAGTCTCTGTGTCTCAGTGTCTCAGTGTCTCAGTGTCTCAGTGTCTCAGTGTCTCCGTGTCTCAGTGTCTCAGTGTCTCAGTGTCTCAGAGTCTCTGTGTCTCTGTGTCTCTGTGTCTCAGTGTCTCAGTGTCTCCGTGTCTCAGTGTCTCAGTGTCTCTGTGTCTCAGTGTCTCAGAGTCTCAGTGTCTCAGTGTCTCTGTGTCTCAGTGTCTCAGAGTCTCAGTATCTCAGTGTCTCAGTGTCTCAGAGTCTCAGTGTCTCTGTGTCTCTGTGTCTCAGTGTCTCTGTGTCTCAGTGTCTCCGTGTCTCCGTGTCTCAGTGTCTCAGTGTCTCTGTGTCTCAGTGTCTCAGAGTCTCAGTGTCTCAGTGTCTCAGTGTCTCAGTGTCTCAGAGTCTCAGTGTCTCAGTGTCTCCGTGTCTCAGTGTCTCTGTGTCTCTGTGTCTCTGTGTCTCTGTGTCTCAGTGTCTCAGTGTCTCTGTGTCTCAGTGTCTCCGTGTCTCAGTGTCTCAGTGTCTCAGTGTCTCTGTGTCTCAGTGTCTCAGAGTCTCAGTGTCTCAGTGTCTCTGTGTCTCAGTGTCTCCGTGTCCCAGTGTCCCAGTGTCTCAGTGTCTCCGTGTCTCAGTGTCTCAGCGTCTCCGTGTCTCAGTGTCTCAGTGTCTCTGTGTCTCAGTGTCCCAGTGTCCCAGTGTCTCAGTGTCTCAGTGTCTCCGTGTCCCAGTGTCCCAGTGTCTCAGTGTCTCCGTGTCTCAGTGTCTCAGTGTCTCCGTGTCTCAGTGTCTCAGTGTCTCTGTGTCTCAGTGTCTCAGTGTCTCAGTGTCTCCGTGTCTCAGTGTCTCAGAGTCTCAGTGTCTCAGTGTCTCAGTGTCTCAGAGTCTCAGTGTCTCAGTGTCTCTGTGTCTCAGTGTCTCCGTGTCCCAGTGTCCCAGTGTCTCAGTGTCTCCGTGTCTCAGTGTCTCAGTGTCTCCGTGTCTCAGTGTCTCTGTGTCTCAGTGTCTCAGTGTCTCAGTGTCTCTGTGTCTCAGTGTCTCAGTGTCTCAGTGTCTCTGTGTCTCAGTGTCTCAGTGTCTCTGTGTCTCAGTGTCTCAGTGTCTCAGAGTCTCCGTGTCTCAGTGTCTCAGTGTCTCAGAGTCTCCGTGTCTCAGTGTCTCTGTGTCTCTGTGTCTCAGTAGTCTCTGTGTCTCTGTGTCTCAGTGTCTCAGAGTCTCAGTGTCTCAGTGTCTCCGTGTCTCAGTGTCTCAGTGTCTCAGTGTCTCAGTGTCTCAGAGTCTCTGTGTCTCTGTGTCTCTGTGTCTCAGTGTCTCAGTGTCTCAGTGTCTCAGTGTCTCTGTGTCTCAGTGTCTCCGTGTCTCAGTGTCTCTGTGTCTCTGTGTCTCTGTGTCTCAGTGTCTCAGTGTCTCTGTGTCTCAGTGTCTCCGTGTCTCAGTGTCTCAGTGTCTCAGTGTCTCTGTGTCTCAGTGTCTCAGAGTCTCAGTGTCTCAGTGTCTCTGTGTCTCAGTGTCTCCGTGTCCCAGTGTCCCAGTGTCTCAGTGTCTCCGTGTCTCAGTGTCTCAGCGTCTCCGTGTCTCAGTGTCTCAGTGTCTCTGTGTCTCAGTGTCCCAGTGTCCCAGTGTCTCAGTGTCTCAGTGTCTCCGTGTCCCAGTGTCCCAGTGTCTCAGTGTCTCCGTGTCTCAGTGTCTCAGTGTCTCCGTGTCTCAGTGTCTCAGTGTCTCTGTGTCTCAGTGTCTCAGTGTCTCAGTGTCTCCGTGTCTCAGTGTCTCAGAGTCTCAGTGTCTCAGTGTCTCAGTGTCTCAGAGTCTCAGTGTCTCAGTGTCTCTGTGTCTCAGTGTCTCCGTGTCCCAGTGTCCCAGTGTCTCAGTGTCCCAGTGTCCCAGTGTCTCAGTGTCTCAGTGTCTCCGTGTCCCAGTGTCCCAGTGTCTCAGTGTCTCCGTGTCTCAGTGTCTCAGTGTCTCCGTGTCTCAGTGTCTCAGTGTCTCTGTGTCTCAGTGTCTCAGTGTCTCAGTGTCTCCGTGTCTCAGTGTCTCAGAGTCTCAGTGTCTCAGTGTCTCAGTGTCTCAGAGTCTCAGTGTCTCAGTGTCTCTGTGTCTCAGTGTCTCCGTGTCCCAGTGTCCCAGTGTCTCAGTGTCTCCGTGTCTCAGTGTCTCAGTGTCTCCGTGTCTCAGTGTCTCTGTGTCTCAGTGTCTCAGTGTCTCAGTGTCTCTGTGTCTCAGTGTCTCAGTGTCTCAGTGTCTCTGTGTCTCAGTGTCTCAGTGTCTCTGTGTCTCAGTGTCTCAGTGTCTCAGAGTCTCCGTGTCTCAGTGTCTCAGTGTCTCAGAGTCTCCGTGTCTCAGTGTCTCTGTGTCTCTGTGTCTCAGTAGTCTCTGTGTCTCTGTGTCTCAGTGTCTCAGTGTCTCAGTGTCTCAGAGTCTCAGTGTCTCTGTGTCTCTGTGTCTCTGTGTCTCAGTGTCTCCGTGTCTCAGTGTCTCAGTGTCTCAGAGTCTCCGTGTCTCAGTGTCTCTGTGTCTCTGTGTCTCAGTAGTCTCTGTGTCTCTGTGTCTCAGTGTCTCAGTGTCTCAGTGTCTCAGAGTCTCAGTGTCTTGTCTCTGTGTCTCTGTGTCTCTGTGTCTCAGTGTCTCAGTGTCTCAGTGTCTCAGTGTCTCAGAGTCTCCGTGTCTCCGTGTCTCAGTGTCTCAGTGTCTCAGTGTCTCAGTGTCTCAGTGTCTCTGTGTCTCAGTGTCTCAGTGTCTCAGTGTCTCTGTGTCTCAGTGTCTCAGTGTCTCAGTGTCTCTGTGTCTCAGTGTCTCAGTGTCTCTGTGTCTCAGTGTCTCAGTGTCTCAGTCTCCGTGTCTCAGTGTCTCAGTGTCTCAGAGTCTCCGTGTCTCAGTGTCTCTGTGTCTCTGTGTCTCAGTAGTCTCTGTGTCTCTGTGTCTCAGTGTCTCAGTGTCTCAGTGTCTCAGAGTCTCAGTGTCTCTGTGTCTCTGTGTCTCTGTGTCTCAGTGTCTCAGTGTCTCAGTGTCTCAGTGTCTCAGAGTCTCCGTGTCTCAGTGTCTCAGTGTCTCAGTGTCTCAGTGTCTCCGTGTCTCAGTGTCTCAGTGTCTCCGTGTCTCAGTGTCTCAGTGTCTCTGTGTCTCAGTGTCTCAGTGTCTCAGTGTCTCAGAGTCTCAGTGTCTCTGTGTCTCTGTGTCTCGTCTCTGTGTCTCAGTGTCTCAGTGTCTCTGTGTCTCAGTGTCTCCGTGTCTCAGTGTCTCAGTGTCTCAGTGTCTCAGAGTCTCAGTGTCTCAGTGTCTCTGTGTCTCAGTGTCTCCGTGTCCCAGTGTCCCAGTGTCTCCGTGTCTCAGTGTCTCAGTGTCTCAGTGTCTCAGTGTCTCAGTGTCTCAGTGTCTCAGTGTCTCAGTGTCTCCGTGTCTCAGTGTCTCAGTGTCTCTGTGTCTCAGTGTCTCAGTGTCTCAGTGTCTCAGAGTCTCAGTGTCTCTATGTCTCTGTGTCTCAGTGTCTCTGTGTCTCTGTGTCTCAGTGTCTCAGTGTCTCTGTGTCTCAGTGTCTCCGTGTCTCAGTGTCTCAGTGTCTCAGTGTCTCAGAGTCTCAGTGTCTCAGTGTCTCTGTGTCTCAGTGTCTCCGTGTCCCAGTGTCCCAGTGTCTCAGTGTCTCCGTGTCTCAGTGTCTCAGTGTCTCCGTGTCTCAGTGTCTCTGTGTCTCAGTGTCTCAGTGTCTCAGTGTCTCTGTGTCTCAGTGTCTCAGTGTCTCAGTGTCTCAGTGTCTCCGTGTCTCAGTGTCTCAGTGTCTCAGTGTCTCAGTGTCTCAGAGTCTCCGTGTCTCAGTGTCTCAGTGTCTCAGTGTCTCAGTGTCTCCGTGTCTCAGTGTCTCAGTGTCTCCGTGTCTCAGTGTCTCAGTGTCTCTGTGTCTCAGTGTCTCAGTGTCTCAGTGTCTCTATGTCTCTGTGTCTCAGTGTCTCTGTGTCTCTGTGTCTCAGTGTCTCAGTGTCTCTGTGTCTCAGTGTCTCCGTGTCTCAGTGTCTCAGTGTCTCAGTGTCTCAGAGTCTCAGTGTCTCAGTGTCTCTGTGTCTCAGTGTCTCCGTGTCTCAGTGTCTCAGTGTCTCAGTGTCTCCGTGTCTCAGTGTCTCAGTGTCTCCGTGTCTCAGTGTCTCAGTGTCTCAGTGTCTCAGTGTCTCAGTGTCTCTGTGTCTCAGTGTCTCAGTGTCTCAGTGTCTCCGTGTCTCAGTGTCTCAGTGTCTCTGTGTCTCAGTGTCTCAGTGTCTCAGAGTCTCCGTGTCTCAGTGTCTCTGTGTCTCTGTGTCTCAGTAGTCTCTGTGTCTCAGTGTCTCAGTGTCTCAGTGTCTCAGTGTCTCAGAGTCTCAGTGTCTCTGTGTCTCAGTGTCTCCGTGTCTCAGTGTCTCAGTGTCTCAGTGTCTCAGTGTCTCAGTGTCTCAGAGTCTCAGTGTCTCCGTGTCCCAGTGTCCCAGTGTCTCAGTGTCTCCGTGTCTCAGTGTCTCAGTGTCTCAGTGTCTCCGTGTCTCAGTGTCTCAGTGTCTCTGTGTCTCAGTGTCTCAGTGTCTCCGTGTCTCAGTGTCTCAGTGTCTCAGTGTCTCAGTGTCTCTGTGTCTCTGTGTCTCAGTGTCTCCGTGTCTCAGAGTCTCCGTGTCTCAGTGTCTCTGTGTCTCTGTGTCTCAGTAGTCTCTGTGTCTCAGTGTCTCAGTGTCTCAGTGTCTCAGAGTCTCAGTGTCTCAGTGTCTCAGTGTCTCAGTGTCTCAGTGTCTCAGAGTCTCAGTGTCTCTGTGTCTCTGTGTCTCTGTGTCTCAGTGTCTCAGTGTCTCAGTGTCTCAGAGTCTCCGTGTCTCAGTGTCTCTGTGTCTCTGTGTCTCAGTAGTCTCTGTGTCTCAGTGTCTCAGTGTCTCAGTGTCTCAGAGTCTCAGTGTCTCTGTGTCTCTGTGTCTCAGTGTCTCAGTGTCTCCGTGTCTCAGTGTCTCAGTGTCTCAGTGTCTCTGTGTCTCAGTGTCTCAGTGTCCCAGTGTCCCAGTGTCTCAGTGTCTCAGTGTCTCCGTGTCCCAGTGTCCCAGTGTCTCAGTGTCTCCGTGTCTCAGTGTCTCAGCGTCTCCGTGTCTCAGTGTCTCAGTGTCTCTGTGTCTCAGTGTCCCAGTGTCCCAGTGTCTCAGTGTCTCAGTGTCTCCGTGTCCCAGTGTCCCAGTGTCTCAGTGTCTCCGTGTCTCAGTGTCTCAGTGTCTCCGTGTCTCAGTGTCTCAGTGTCTCTGTGTCTCAGTGTCTCAGTGTCTCAGTGTCTCAGTGTCTCCGTGTCTCAGTGTCTCAGTGTCTCCGTGTCTCAGTGTCTCTGTGTCTCAGTGTCTCAGTGTCTCAGTGTCTCTGTGTCTCAGTGTCTCAGTGTCTCCGTGTCTCAGTGTCTCTGTGTCTCAGTGTCTCAGTGTCTCTGTGTCTCTGTGTCTCTGTGTCTCTGTGTCTCAGTATCTCAGTGTCTCTGTGTCTCAGTGTCTCCGTGTCTCAGTGTCTCAGTGTCTCAGTGTCTCTGTGTCTCAGTGTCTCAGAGTCTCAGTGTCTCAGTGTCTCTGTGTCTCAGTGTCTCCGTGTCCCAGTGTCCCAGTGTCTCAGTGTCTCCGTGTCTCAGTGTCTCAGCGTCTCCGTGTCTCAGTGTCTCAGTGTCTCTGTGTCTCAGTGTCCCAGTGTCCCAGTGTCTCAGTGTCTCAGTGTCTCCGTGTCCCAGTGTCCCAGTGTCTCAGTGTCTCAGTGTCTCAGTGTCTCCGTGTCCCAGTGTCCCAGTGTCTCAGTGTCTCCGTGTCTCAGTGTCTCAGCGTCTCCGTGTCTCAGTGTCTCAGTGTCTCTGTGTCTCAGTGTCCCAGTGTCCCAGTGTCTCAGTGTCTCAGTGTCTCCGTGTCCCAGTGTCCCAGTGTCTCAGTGTCTCCGTGTCTCAGTGTCTCAGTGTCTCCGTGTCTCAGTGTCTCAGTGTCTCTGTGTCTCAGTGTCTCAGTGTCTCAGTGTCTCCGTGTCTCAGTGTCTCAGTGTCTCCGTGTCTCAGTGTCTCTGTGTCTCAGTGTCTCAGTGTCTCTGTGTCTCAGTGTCTCAGTGTCTCAGTGTCTCCGTGTCCCAGTGTCCCAGTGTCTCAGTGTCTACGTTTCTCAGTGTCTCAGCGTCTCCGTGTCTCAGTGTCTCAGTGTCTCTGTGTCTCAGTGTCCCAGTGTCCCAGTGTCTCAGTGTCTCAGTGTCTCCGTGTCCCAGTGTCCCAGTGTCTCAGTGTCTCCGTGTCTCAGTGTCTCAGTGTCTCAGCGTCTCCGTGTCTCAGTGTCTCAGTGTCTCTGTGTCTCAGTGTCCCAGTGTCCCAGTGTCTCAGTGTCTCAGTGTCTCCGTGTCCCAGTGTCCCAGTGTCTCAGTGTCTCCGTGTCTCAGTGTCTCAGTGTCTCCGTGTCTCAGTGTCTCAGTGTCTCTGTGTCTCAGTGTCTCAGTGTCTCAGTGTCTCAGTGTCTCCGTGTCTCAGTGTCTCAGTGTCTCTGTGTCTCAGTGTCCCAGTGTCCCAATGTCTCAGTGTCTCAGTGTCTCCGTGTCCCAGTGTCCCAGTGTCTCAGTGTCTCCGTGTCTCAGTGTCTCAGTGTCTCAGTGTCTCAGTGTCTCCGTGTCTCAGTGTCTCAGTGTCTCTGTGTCTCAGTGTCTCAGTGTCTCAGTGTCTCCGTGTCTCAGTGTCTCAGTGTCTCCGTGTCTCAGTGTCTCTGTGTCTCAGTGTCTCAGTGTCTCAGTGTCTCTGTGTCTCAGTGTCTCAGTGTCTCCGTGTCTCAGTGTCTCTGTGTCTCAGTGTCTCAGTGTCTCTGTGTCTCTGTGTCTCTGTGTCTCTGTGTCTCAGTGTCTCAGTGTCTCTGTGTCTCAGTGTCTCCGTGTCTCAGTGTCTCAGTGTCTCAGTGTCTCTGTGTCTCAGTGTCTCAGAGTCTCAGTGTCTCAGTGTCTCTGTGTCTCAGTGTCTCCGTGTCCCAGTGTCCCAGTGTCTCAGTGTCTCCGTGTCTCAGTGTCTCAGCGTCTCCGTGTCTCAGAGTCTCAGTGTCTCTGTGTCTCTGTGTCTCTGTGTCTCAGTGTCTCAGTGTCTCAGTGTCTCAGTGTCTCAGAGTCTCCGTGTCTCCGTGTCTCAGTGTCTCAGTGTCTCCGTGTCTCAGTGTCTCTGTGTCTCAGTGTCTCAGTGTCTCTGTGTCTCAGTGTCTCAGTGTCTCAGTGTCTCTGTGTCTCAGTGTCTCAGTGTCTCTGTGTCTCAGTGTCTCAGTGTCTCAGAGTCTCCGTGTCTCAGTGTCTCAGTGTCTCAGAGTCTCCGTGTCTCAGTGTCTCTGTGTCTCTGTGTCTCAGTAGTCTCTGTGTCTCTGTGTCTCAGTGTCTCAGTGTCTCAGTGTCTCAGAGTCTCAGTGTCTCTGTGTCTCTGTGTCTCTGTGTCTCAGTGTCTCAGTGTCTCAGTGTCTCAGTGTCTCAGAGTCTCCGTGTCTCAGTGTCTCAGTGTCTCAGTGTCTCAGTGTCTCAGTGTCTCCGTGTCTCAGTGTCTCAGTGTCTCCGTGTCTCAGTGTCTCAGCGTCTCTGTGTCTCAGTGTCTCAGTGTCTCAGTGTCTCAGAGTCTCAGTGTCTCTGTGTCTCTGTGTCTCAGTGTCTCTGTGTCTCTGTGTCTCAGTGTCTCAGTGTCTCTGTGTCTCAGTGTCTCCGTGTCTCAGTGTCTCAGTGTCTCAGTGTCTCAGAGTCTCAGTGTCTCAGTGTCTCTGTGTCTCAGTGTCTCCGTGTCCCAGTGTCCCAGTGTCTCCGTGTCTCAGTGTCTCAGTGTCTCAGTGTCTCAGTGTCTCCGTGTCTCAGTGTCTCAGTGTCTCCGTGTCTCAGTGTCTCAGTGTCTCTGTGTCTCAGTGTCTCTGTGTCTCAGTGTCTCAGAGTCTCAGTGTCTCTATGTCTCTGTGTCTCAGTGTCTCTGTGTCTCTGTGTCTCAGTGTCTCAGTGTCTCTGTGTCTCAGTGTCTCCGTCTCTCAGTGTCTCAGTGTCTCAGTGTCTCAGAGTCTCAGTGTCTCAGTGTCTCTGTGTCTCAGTGTCTCCGTGTCCCAGTGTCCCAGTGTCTCAGTGTCTCCGTGTCTCAGTGTCTCAGTGTCTCCGTGTCTCAGTGTCTCTGTGTCTCAGTGTCTCAGTGTCTCAGTGTCTCTGTGTCTCAGTGTCTCAGTGTCTCAGTGTCTCCGTGTCTCAGTGTCTCAGTGTCTCAGTGTCTCAGTGTCTCAGAGTCTCCGTGTCTCAGTGTCTCAGTGTCTCAGTGTCTCAGTGTCTCCGTGTCTCAGTGTCTCAGTGTCTCCGTGTCTCAGTGTCTCAGTGTCTCTGTGTCTCAGTGTCTCAGTGTCTCAGTGTCTCAGAGTCTCAGTGTCTCAGTGTCTCTGTGTCTCAGTGTCTCTGTGTCTCTGTGTCTCAGTGTCTCAGTGTCTCTGTGTCTCAGTGTCTCCGTGTCTCAGTGTCTCAGTGTCTCAGTGTCTCAGAGTCTCAGTGTCTCAGTGTCTCTGTGTCTCAGGGTCTCCGTGTCCCAGTGTCCCAGTGTCTCAGTGTCTCCGTGTCTCAGTGTCTCAGTGTCTCCGTGTCTCAGTGTCTCTGTGTCTCAGTGTCTCAGTGTCTCAGTGTCTCTGTGTCTCAGTGTCTCAGTGTCTCAGTGTCTCCGTGTCTCAGTGTCTCAGTGTCTCTGTGTCTCAGTGTCTCAGTGTCTCAGAGTCTCCGTGTCTCAGTGTCTCTGTGTCTCTGTGTCTCAGTAGTCTCTGTGTCTCAGTGTCTCAGTGTCTCAGTGTCTCAGTGTCTCAGTGTCTCAGAGTCTCAGTGTCTCTGTGTCTCAGTGTCTCCGTGTCTCAGTGTCTCAGTGTCTCAGTGTCTCAGTGTCTCAGAGTCTCAGTGTCTCCGTGTCCCAGTGTCCCAGTGTCTCAGTGTCTCCGTGTCTCCGTGTCTCAGTGTCTCAGTGTCTCCGTGTCTCAGTGTCTCAGTGTCTCTGTGTCTCAGTGTCTCAGTGTCTCCGTGTCTCAGTGTCTCAGTGTCTCAGTGTCTCAGAGTCTCAGTGTCTCTGTGTCTCTGTGTCTCAGTGTCTCCGTGTCTCAGAGTCTCCGTGTCTCAGTGTCTCTGTGTCTCTGTGTCTCAGTAGTCTCTGTGTCTCAGTGTCTCAGTGTCTCAGTGTCTCAGAGTCTCAGTGTCTCAGTGTCTCAGTGTCTCAGTGTCTCAGTGTCTCAGTGTCTCAGAGTCTCAGTGTCTCTGTGTCTCTGTGTCTCTGTGTCTCAGTGTCTCAATGTCTCAGTGTCTCAGAGTCTCCGTGTCTCAGTGTCTCTGTGTCTCTGTGTCACAGTAGTCTCTGTGTCTCAGTGTCTCAGTGTCTCAGTGTCTCAGAGTCTCAGTGTCTCTGTGTCTCTGTGTCTCAGTGTCTCAGTGTCTCCGTGTCTCAGTGTCTCAGTGTCTCAGTGTCTCTGTGTCTCAGTGTCTCAGTGTCCCAGTGTCCCAGTGTCTCAGTGTCTCAGTGTCTCCGTGTCCCAGTGTCCCAGTGTCTCAGTGTCTCCGTGTCTCAGTGTCTCAGTGTCTCAGTGTCTCAGTGTCTCAGTGTCTCAGTGTCTCCGTGTCTCAGTGTCTCAGTGTCTCAGTGTCTCTGTGTCTCAGTGTCTCAGTGTCCCAGTGTCCCAGTGTCTCAGTGTCTCAGTGTCTCCGTGTCCCAGTGTCCCAGTGTCTCAGTGTCTCCGTGTCTCAGTGTCTCAGTGTCTCAGTGTCTCAGTGTCTCAGTGTCTCAGTGTCTCAGTAGTCTCTGTGTCTCAGTGTCTCAGTGTCTCAGTGTCTCAGTGTCTCTGTGTCTCTGTGTCTCTGTGTCTCAGTGTCTCAGTGTCTCTGTGTCTCAGTGTCTCCGTGTCTCAGTGTCTCAGTGTCTCAGTGTCTCTGTGTCTCAGTGTCTCAGAGTCTCAGTGTCTCAGTGTCTCTGTGTCTCAGTGTCTCCGTGTCCCAGTGTCCCAGTATCTCAGTGTCTCCGTGTCTCAGTGTCTCAGCGTCTCCGTGTCTCAGTGTCTCAGTGTCTCTGTGTCTCAGTGTCCCAGTGTCCCAGTGTCTCAGTGTCTCAGTGTCTCCGTGTCCCAGTGTCCCAGTGTCTCAGTGTCTCCGTGTCTCAGTGTCTCAGTGTCTCCGTGTCTCAGTGTCTCAGTGTCTCTGTGTCTCAGTGTCTCAGTGTCTCAGTGTCTCCGTGTCCCAGTGTCCCAGTGTCTCAGTGTCTCCGTGTCTCAGTGTCTCAGCGTCTCCGTGTCTCAGTGTCTCAGTGTCTCTGTGTCTCAGTGTCCCAGTGTCCCAGTGTCTCAGTGTCTCAGTGTCTCCGTGTCCCAGTGTCCCAGTGTCTCAGTGTCTCAGTGTCCCAGTGTCCCAGTGTCTCAGTGTCTCAGTGTCTCCGTGTCCCAGTGTCCCAGTGTCTCAGTGTCTCCGTGTCTCAGTGTCTCAGTGTCTCCGTGTCTCAGTGTCTCAGTGTCTCTGTGTCTCAGTGTCTCAGTGTCTCAGTGTCTCCGTGTCCCAGTGTCCCAGTGTCTCAGTGTCTCCGTGTCTCAGTGTCTCAGCGTCTCCGTGTCTCAGTGTCTCAGTGTCTCTGTGTCTCAGTGTCCCAGTGTCCCAGTGTCTCAGTGTCTCAGTGTCTCCGTGTCCCAGTGTCCCAGTGTCTCAGTGTCTCCGTGTCTCAGTGTCTCAGTGTCTCCGTGTCTCAGTGTCTCAGTGTCTCTGTGTCTCAGTGTCTCAGTGTCTCAGTGTCTCAGTGTCTCCGTGTCTCAGTGTCTCAGTGTCTCCGTGTCTCAGTGTCTCTGTGTCTCAGTGTCTCAGTGTCTCAGTGTCTCTGTGTCTCAGTGTCTCAGTGTCTCAGTGTCTCCGTGTCCCAGTGTCCCAGTGTCTCAGTGTCTCCGTGTCTCAGTGTCTCAGCGTCTCCGTGTCTCAGTGTCTCAGTGTCTCTGTGTCTCAGTGTCCCAGTGTCCCAGTGTCTCAGTGTCTCAGTGTCTCCGTGTCCCAGTGTCCCAGTGTCTCAGTGTCTCCGTGTCTCAGTGTCTCCGTGTCTCAGTGTCTCAGTGTCTCTGTGTCTCAGTGTCTCAGTGTCTCAGTGTCTCAGTGTCTCCGTGTCTCAGTGTCTCAGTGTCTCCGTGTCTCAGTGTCTCAGTGTCTCAGTGTCTCAGTGTCTCTGTGTCTCAGTGTCTCAGTGTCTCCGTGTCTCAGTGTCTCTGTGTCTCAGTGTCTCAGTGTCTCTGTGTCTCTGTGTCTCTGTGTCTCTGTGTCTCAGTGTCTCAGTGTCTCTGTGTCTCAGTGTCTCCGTGTCTCAGTGTCTCAGTGTCTCAGTGTCTCTGTGTCTCAGTGTCTCAGAGTCTCAGTGTCTCAGTGTCTCTGTGTCTCAGTGTCTCCGTGTCCCAGTGTCCCAGTGTCTCAGTGTCTCCGTGTCTCAGTGTCTCAGCGTCTCCGTGTCTCAGTGTCTCAGTGTCTCTGTGTCTCAGTGTCCCAGTGTCCCAGTGTCTCAGTGTCTCAGTGTCTCCGTGTCCCAGTGTCCCAGTGTCTCAGTGTCTCAGTGTCTCAGTGTCTCCGTGTCCCAGTGTCCCAGTGTCTCAGTGTCTCCGTGTCTCAGTGTCTCAGCGTCTCCGTGTCTCAGTGTCTCAGTGTCTCTGTGTCTCAGTGTCCCAGTGTCCCAGTGTCTCAGTGTCTCAGTGTCTCCGTGTCCCAGTGTCCCAGTGTCTCAGTGTCTCCGTGTCTCAGTGTCTCAGTGTCTCCGTGTCTCAGTGTCTCAGCGTCTCCGTGTCTCAGTGTCTCAGTGTCTCTGTGTCTCAGTGTCCCAGTGTCCCAGTGTCTCAGTGTCTCAGTGTCTCCGTGTCCCAGTGTCCCAGTGTCTCAGTGTCTCAGTGTCCCAGTGTCCCAGTGTCTCAGTGTCTCAGTGTCTCCGTGTCCCAGTGTCCCAGTGTCTCAGTGTCTCCGTGTCTCAGTGTCTCAGTGTCTCCGTGTCTCAGTGTCTCAGTGTCTCTGTGTCTCAGTGTCTCAGTGTCTCAGTGTCTCCGTGTCCCAGTGTCCCAGTGTCTCAGTGTCTCCGTGTCTCAGTGTCTCAGCGTCTCCGTGTCTCAGTGTCTCAGTGTCTCTGTGTCTCAGTGTCCCAGTGTCCCAGTGTCTCAGTGTCTCAGTGTCTCCGTGTCCCAGTGTCCCAGTGTCTCAGTGTCTCCGTGTCTCAGTGTCTCAGTGTCTCCGTGTCTCAGTGTCTCAGTGTCTCTGTGTCTCAGTGTCTCAGTGTCTCAGTGTCTCAGTGTCTCCGTGTCTCAGTGTCTCAGTGTCTCCGTGTCTCAGTGTCTCTGTGTCTCAGTGTCTCAGTGTCTCAGTGTCTCTGTGTCTCAGTGTCTCAGTGTCTCAGTGTCTCCGTGTCCCAGTGTCCCAGTGTCTCAGTGTCTCCGTGTCTCAGTGTCTCAGCGTCTCCGTGTCTCAGTGTCTCAGTGTCTCTGTGTCTCAGTGTCCCAGTGTCCCAGTGTCTCAGTGTCTCAGTGTCTCCGTGTCCCAGTGTCCCAGTGTCTCAGTGTCTCCGTGTCTCAGTGTCTCCGTGTCTCAGTGTCTCAGTGTCTCTGTGTCTCAGTGTCTCAGTGTCTCAGTGTCTCAGTGTCTCCGTGTCTCAGTGTCTCAGTGTCTCCGTGTCTCAGTGTCTCAGTGTCTCAGTGTCTCAGTGTCTCTGTGTCTCAGTGTCTCAGTGTCTCCGTGTCTCAGTGTCTCTGTGTCTCAGTGTCTCAGTGTCTCTGTGTCTCTGTGTCTCTGTGTCTCTGTGTCTCAGTGTCTCAGTGTCTCTGTGTCTCAGTGTCTCCGTGTCTCAGTGTCTCAGTGTCTCAGTGTCTCTGTGTCTCAGTGTCTCAGAGTCTCAGTGTCTCAGTGTCTCTGTGTCTCAGTGTCTCCGTGTCCCAGTGTCCCAGTGTCTCAGTGTCTCCGTGTCTCAGTGTCTCAGCGTCTCCGTGTCTCAGTGTCTCAGTGTCTCTGTGTCTCAGTGTCCCAGTGTCCCAGTGTCTCAGTGTCTCAGTGTCTCCGTGTCCCAGTGTCCCAGTGTCTCAGTGTCTCAGTGTCTCAGTGTCTCCGTGTCCCAGTGTCCCAGTGTCTCAGTGTCTCCGTGTCTCAGTGTCTCAGCGTCTCCGTGTCTCAGTGTCTCAGTGTCTCTGTGTCTCAGTGTCCCAGTGTCCCAGTGTCTCAGTGTCTCAGTGTCTCCGTGTCCCAGTGTCCCAGTGTCTCAGTCTCTCCGTGTCTCAGTGTCTCAGTGTCTCCGTGTCTCAGTGTCTCAGTGTCTCTGTGTCTCAGTGTCTCAGTGTCTCAGTGTCTCAGTGTCTCCGTGTCTCAGTGTCTCAGTGTCTCCGTGTCTCAGTGTCTCAGTGTCTCAGTGTCTCAGTGTCTCTGTGTCTCAGTGTCTCAGTGTCTCCGTGTCTCAGTGTCTCTGTGTCTCAGTGTCTCAGTGTCTCAGTGTCTCTGTGTCTCTGTGTCTCTGTGTCTCTGTGTCTCAGTGTCTCAGTGTCTCTGTGTCTCAGTGTCTCCGTGTCTCAGTGTCTCAGTGTCTCAGTGTCTCTGTGTCTCAGTGTCTCAGAGTCTCAGTGTCTCAGTGTCTCTGTGTCTCAGTGTCTCCGTGTCCCAGTGTCCCAGTGTCTCAGTGTCTCCGTGTCTCAGTGTCTCAGCGTCTCCGTGTCTCAGTGTCTCAGTGTCTCTGTGTCTCAGTGTCCCAGTGTCCCAGTGTCTCAGTGTCTCAGTGTCTCCGTGTCCCAGTGTCCCAGTGTCTCAGTGTCTCAGTGTCTCAGTGTCTCCGTGTCCCAGTGTCCCAGTGTCTCAGTGTCTCCGTGTCTCAGTGTCTCAGCGTCTCCGTGTCTCAGTGTCTCAGTGTCTCTGTGTCTCAGTGTCCCAGTGTCCCAGTGTCTCAGTGTCTCAGTGTCTCCGTGTCCCAGTGTCCCAGTGTCTCAGTGTCTCCGTGTCTCAGTGTCTCAGTGTCTCCGTGTCTCAGTGTCTCAGTGTCTCAGTGTCTCAGTGTCTCAGTGTCTCCGTGTCTCAGTGTCTCTGTGTCTCAGTGTCTCAGTGTCTCAGTGTCTCTGTGTCTCAGTGTCTCAGTGTCTCCGTGTCCCAGTGTCCCAGTGTCTCAGTGTCTCCGTGTCTCAGTGTCTCAGCGTCTCCGTGTCTCAGTGTCTCAGTGTCTCTGTGTCTCAGTGTCCCAGTGTCCCAGTGTCTCAGTGTCTCAGTGTCTCCGTGTCCCAGTGTCCCAGTGTCTCAGTGTCTCCGTGTCTCAGTGTCTCAGTGTCTCCGTGTCTCAGTGTCTCAGTGTCTCTGTGTCTCAGTGTCTCAGTGTCTCAGTGTCTCAGTGTCTCCGTGTCTCAGTGTCTCAGTGTCTCCGTGTCTCAGTGTCTCTGTGTCTCAGTGTCTCAGTGTCTCAGTGTCTCTGTGTCTCAGTGTCTCCGTGTCTCCGTGTCTCAGTGTCTCTGTGTCTCAGTGTCTCAGTGTCTCAGTGTCTCTGTGTCTCTGTGTCTCTGTGTCTCTGTGTCTCAGTGTCTCAGTGTCTCTGTGTCTCAGTGTCTCCGTGTCTCAGTGTCTCAGTGTCTCAGTGTCTCTGTGTCTCAGTGTCTCAGAGTCTCAGTGTCTCAGTGTCTCTGTGTCTCAGTGTCTCCGTGTCCCAGTGTCCCAGTGTCTCAGTGTCTCCGTGTCTCAGTGTCTCAGCGTCTCCGTGTCTCAGTGTCTCAGTGTCTCTGTGTCTCAGTGTCCCAGTGTCCCAGTGTCTCAGTGTCTCAGTGTCTCCGTGTCCCAGTGTCCCAGTGTCTCAGTGTCTCCGTGTCTCAGTGTCTCAGTGTCTCCGTGTCTCAGTGTCTCAGTGTCTCAGTGTCTCAGTGTCTCAGTGTCTCCGTGTCTCAGTGTCTCAGTGTCTCAGTGTCTCAGTAGTCTCTGTGTCTCAGTGTCTCAGTGTCTCAGTGTCTCAGTGTCTCAGTGTCTCTGTGTCTCTGTGTCTCAGTGTCTCAGTGTCTCTGTGTCTCAGTGTCTCCGTGTCTCAGTGTCTCAGTGTCTCTGTGTCTCAGTGTCTCAGAGTCTCAGTGTCTCAGTGTCTCTGTGTCTCAGTGTCTCCGTGTCCCAGTGTCCCAGTGTCTCAGTGTCTCCGTGTCTCAGTGTCTCAGTGTCTCCGTGTCTCAGTGTCTCAGTGTCTCTGTGTCTCAGTGTCTCAGTGTCTCAGTGTCTCAGTGTCTCCGTGTCTCAGTGTCTCAGTGTCTCCGTGTCTCAGTGTCTCTGTGTCTCAGTGTCTCAGTGTCTCAGTGTCTCTGTGTCTCAGTGTCTCAGTGTCTCAGTGTCTCCGTGTCCCAGTGTCCCAGTGCCTCAGTGTCTCCGTGTCTCAGTGTCTCAGCGTCTCCGTGTCTCAGTGTCTCAGTGTCTCAGTGTCTCAGTGTCCCAGTGTCCCAGTGTCTCAGTGTCTCAGTGTCTCCGTGTCCCAGTGTCCCAGTGTCTCAGTGTCTCCGTGTCTCAGTGTCTCAGTGTCTCCGTGTCTCAGTGTCTCAGTGTCTCTGTGTCTCAGTGTCTCAGTGTCTCAGTGTCTCAGTGTCTCCGTGTCTCAGTGTCTCAGTGTCTCCGTGTCTCAGTGTCTCTGTGTCTCAGTGTCTCAGTGTCTCAGTGTCTCTGTGTCTCAGTGTCTCAGTGTCTCCGTGTCTCAGTGTCTCTGTGTCTCAGTGTCTCAGTGTCTCAGTGTCTCTGTGTCTCTGTGTCTCTGTGTCTCAGTGTCTCAGTGTCTCTGTGTCTCAGTGTCTCCGTGTCTCAGTGTCTCAGTGTCTCAGTGTCTCTGTGTCTCAGTGTCTCAGAGTCTCAGTGTCTCAGTGTCTCTGTGTCTCAGTGTCTCCGTGTCCCAGTGTCCCAGTGTCTCAGTGTCTCCGTGTCTCAGTGTCTCAGCGTCTCCGTGTCTCAGTGTCTCAGTGTCTCTGTGTCTCAGTGTCCCAGTGTCCCAGTGTCTCAGTGTCTCAGTGTCTCAGTGTCTCCGTGTCCCAGTGTCCCAGTGTCCCAGTGTCTCAGTGTCTCCGTGTCTCAGTGTCTCAGTGTCTCCGTGTCTCAGTGTCTCAGTGTCTCAGTGTCTCAGTGTCTCCGTGTCTCAGTGTCTCAGTGTCTCAGTGTCTCAGTGTCTCAGTAGTCTCTGTGTCTCAGTGTCTCAGTGTCTCCGTGTCTCAGTGTCTCAGTGTCTCTGTGTCTCAGTGTCTCAGTGTCTCAGTGTCTCAGTGTCTCCGTGTCTCAGTGTCTCAGTGTCTCCGTGTCTCAGTGTCTCTGTGTCTCAGTGTCTCAGTGTCTCAGTGTCTCTGTGTCTCAGTGTCTCAGTGTCTCCGTGTCTCAGTGTCTCTGTGTCTCAGTGTCTCAGTGTCTCTGTGTCTCTGTGTCTCTGTGTCTCAGTGTCTCAGTGTCTCTGTGTCTCAGTGTCTCCGTGTCTCAGTGTCTCAGTGTCTCAGTGTCTCTGTGTCTCAGTGTCTCAGAGTCTCAGTGTCTCAGTGTCTCTGTGTCTCAGTGTCTCCGTGTCCCAGTGTCCCAGTGTCTCAGTGTCTCCGTGTCTCAGTGTCTCAGCGTCTCCGTGTCTCAGTGTCTCAGTGTCTCTGTGTCTCAGTGTCCCAGTGTCCCAGTGTCTCAGTGTCTCAGTGTCTCCGTGTCCCAGTGTCCCAGTGTCCCAGTGTCTCAGTGTCTCCGTGTCTCAGTGTCTCAGTGTCTCCGTGTCTCAGTGTCCCAGTGTCCCAGTGTCTCAGTGTCTCAGTGTCTCCGTGTCCCAGTGTCCCAGTGTCCCAGTGTCTCAGTGTCTCCGTGTCTCAGTGTCTCAGTGTCTCCGTGTCTCAGTGTCTCAGTGTCTCAGTGTCTCAGTGTCTCAGTGTCTCCGTGTCTCAGTGTCTCAGTGTCTCAGTGTCTCAGTGTCTCAGTAGTCTCTGTGTCTCAGTGTCTCAGTGTCTCCGTGTCTCAGTGTCTCAGTGTCTCAGTGTCTCAGTGTCTCAGTAGTCTCTGTGTCTCAGTGTCTCAGTGTCTCAGTGTCTCAGTGTCTCTGTGTCTCTGTGTCTCTGTGTCTCAGTGTCTCAGTGTCTCTGTGTCTCAGTGTCTCCGTGTCTCAGTGTCTCAGTGTCTCTGTGTCTCAGTGTCTCAGAGTCTCAGTGTCTCAGTGTCTCTGTGTCTCAGTGTCTCCGTGTCCCAGTTTCCCAGTGTCTCAGTGTCTCCGTGTCTCAGTGTCTCAGCGTCTCCGTGTCTCAGTGTCTCAGTGTCTCTGTGTCTCAGTGTCCCAGTGTCCCAGTGTCTCAGTGTCTCAGTGTCTCAGTGTCTCCGTGTCCCAGTGTCCCAGTGTCCCAGTGTCTCAGTGTCTCCGTGTCTCCGTGTCTCAGTGTCTCAGCGTCTCCGTGTCTCAGTGTCTCAGTGTCTCTGTGTCTCAGTGTCCCAGTGTCCCAGTGTCTCAGTGTCTCAGTGTCTCAGTGTCTCCGTGTCCCAGTGTCCCAGTGTCCCAGTGTCTCAGTGTCTCCGTGTCTCAGTGTCTCAGTGTCTCCGTGTCTCAGTGTCTCAGTGTCTCAGTGTCTCAGTGTCTCAGTGTCTCCGTGTCTCAGTGTCTCAGTGTCTCAGTGTCTCAGTGTCTCAGTAGTCTCTGTGTCTCAGTGTCTCAGTGTCTCCGTGTCTCAGTGTCTCAGTGTCTCTGTGTCTCAGTGTCTCAGTGTCTCAGTGTCTCAGTGTCTCCGTGTCTCAGTGTCTCAGTGTCTCCGTGTCTCAGTGTCTCTGTGTCTCAGTGTCTCAGTGTCTCAGTGTCTCTGTGTCTCAGTGTCTCAGTGTCTCCGTGTCTCAGTGTCTCTGTGTCTCAGTGTCTCAGTGTCTCAGTGTCTCTGTGTCTCTGTGTCTCTGTGTCTCAGTGTCTCAGTGTCTCTGTGTCTCAGTGTCTCCGTGTCTCAGTGTCTCAGTGTCTCAGTGTCTCTGTGTCTCAGTGTCTCAGAGTCTCAGTGTCTCAGTGTCTCTGTGTCTCAGTGTCTCCGTGTCCCAGTGTCCCAGTGTCTCAGTGTCTCCGTGTCTCAGTGTCTCAGCGTCTCCGTGTCTCAGTGTCTCAGTGTCTCTGTGTCTCAGTGTCCCAGTGTCCCAGTGTCTCAGTGTCTCAGTGTCTCCGTGTCCCAGTGTCCCAGTGTCCCAGTGTCTCAGTGTCTCCGTGTCTCAGTGTCTCAGTGTCTCCGTGTCTCAGTGTCCCAGTGTCCCAGTGTCTCAGTGTCTCAGTGTCTCCGTGTCCCAGTGTCCCAGTGTCCCAGTGTCTCAGTGTCTCCGTGTCTCAGTGTCTCAGTGTCTCCGTGTCTCAGTGTCTCAGTGTCTCAGTGTCTCAGTGTCTCAGTGTCTCCGTGTCTCAGTGTCTCAGTGTCTCAGTGTCTCAGTGTCTCAGTAGTCTCTGTGTCTCAGTGTCTCAGTGTCTCCGTGTCTCAGTGTCTCAGTGTCTCAGTGTCTCAGTAGTCTCTGTGTCTCAGTGTCTCAGTGTCTCAGTGTCTCAGTGTCTCTGTGTCTCTGTGTCTCAGTGTCTCAGTGTCTCTGTGTCTCAGTGTCTCCGTGTCTCAGTGTCTCAGTGTCTCTGTGTCTCAGTGTCTCAGAGTCTCAGTGTCTCAGTGTCTCTGTGTCTCAGTGTCTCCGTGTCCCAGTGTCCCAGTGTCTCAGTGTCTCCGTGTCTCAGTGTCTCAGCGTCTCCGTGTCTCAGTGTCTCTGTGTCTCAGTGTCCCAGTGTCCCAGTGTCTCAGTGTCTCAGTGTCTCCGTGTCCCAGTGTCCCAGTGTCTCAGTGTCTCCGTGTCTCAGTGTCTCAGTGTCTCAGTGTCTCTGTGTCTCAGTGTCTCCGTGTCTCAGTGTCTCAGTGTCTCTGTGTCTCAGTGTCTCAGAGTCTCAGTGTCTCAGTGTCTCTGTGTCTCAGTGTCTCCGTGTCCCAGTGTCCCAGTGTCTCAGTGTCTCCGTGTCTCAGTGTCTCAGCGTCTCCGTGTCTCAGTGTCTCTGTGTCTCAGTGTCCCAGTGTCCCAGTGTCTCAGTGTCTCAGTGTCTCCGTGTCCCAGTGTCCCAGTGTCTCAGTGTCTCCGTGTCTCAGTGTCTCAGTGTCTCCGTGTCTCAGTGTCTCAGTGTCTCTGTGTCTCAGTGTCTCAGTGTCTCAGTGTCTCCGTGTCTCAGTGTCTCAGAGTCTCAGTGTCTCAGTGTCTCAGTGTCTCAGAGTCTCAGTGTCTCAGTGTCTCAGAGTCTCAGTGTCTCAGTGTCTCCGTGTCTCAGTGTCTCAGTGTCTCAGTGTCTCCGTGTCTCAGTGTCTCAGAGTCTCAGTGTCTCAGTGTCTCAGTGTCTCAGAGTCTCAGTGTCTCAGTGTCTCAGAGTCTCAGTGTCTCAGTGTCTCCGTGTCTCAGTGTCTCAGTGTCTCCGTGTCTCAGTGTCTCAGTGTCTCAGTGTCTCAGTGTCTCAGTGTCTCAGTGTCTCAGTAGTCTCTGTGTCTCAGTGTCTCAGTGTCTCAGTGTCTCAGTGTCTCTGTGTCTCTGTGTCTCTGTGTCTCAGTGTCTCAGTGTCTCAGTGTCTCCGTGTCTCAGTGTCTCAGTGTCTCAGTGTCTCAGTGTCTCAGTAGTCTCTGTGTCTCAGTGTCTCAGTGTCTCAGTGTCTCAGTGTCTCTGTGTCTCTGTGTCTCTGTGTCTCAGTGTCTCAGTGTCTCCGTGTCTCAGTGTCTCCGTGTCTCAGTGTCTCTGTGTCTCAGTGTCTCAGAGTCTCAGTGTCTCAGTGTCTCTGTGTCTCAGTGTCTCCGTGTCCCAGTGTCCCAGTGTCTCAGTGTCTCCGTGTCTCAGTGTCTCAGCGTCTCCGTGTCTCAGTGTCTCAGTGTCTCTGTGTCTCAGTGTCCCAGTGTCCCAGTGTCTCAGTGTCTCAGTGTCTCCGTGTCCCAGTGTCCCAGTGTCTCAGTGTCTCCGTGTCTCAGTGTCTCAGTGTCTCCGTGTCTCAGTGTCTCAGTGTCTCTGTGTCTCAGTGTCTCAGTGTCTCAGTGTCTCCGTGTCTCAGTGTCTCAGAGTCTCAGTGTCTCAGTGTCTCAGTGTCTCAGAGTCTCAGTGTCTCAGTGTCTCTGTGTCTCAGTGTCTCCGTGTCCCAGTGTCCCAGTGTCTCAGTGTCTCCGTGTCTCAGTGTCTCAGCGTCTCCGTGTCTCAGTGTCTCTGTGTCTCAGTGTCCCAGTGTCCCAGTGTCTCAGTGTCTCAGTGTCTCCGTGTCCCAGTGTCCCAGTGTCTCAGTGTCTCCGTGTCTCAGTGTCTCAGTGTCTCCGTGTCTCAGTGTCTCAGTGTCTCTGTGTCTCAGTGTCTCAGTGTCTCAGTGTCTCAGTGTCTCCGTGTCTCAGAGTCTCAGTGTCTCAGTGTCTCAGTGTCTCAGAGTCTCAGTGTCTCAGTGTCTCAGAGTCTCAGTGTCTCAGTGTCTCCGTGTCTCAGTGTCTCAGTGTCTCAGTGTCTCAGTGTCTCAGTGTCTCAGTGTCTCAGTAGTCTCTGTGTCTCAGTGTCTCAGTGTCTCAGTGTCTCAGTGTCTCAGTGTCTCTGTGTCTCTGTGTCTCAGTGTCTCAGTGTCTCCGTGTCTCAGTGTCTCCGTGTCTCAGTGTCTCAGTGTCTCAGTGTCTCAGTGTCTCAGTGTCTCAGTAGTCTCTGTGTCTCAGTGTCTCAGTGTCTCAGTGTCTCAGTGTCTCTGTGTCTCTGTGTCTCTGTGTCTCAGTGTCTCAGTGTCTCCGTGTCTCAGTGTCTCCGTGTCTCAGTGTCTCTGTGTCTCAGTGTCTCAGAGTCTCAGTGTCTCAGTGTCTCTGTGTCTCAGTGTCTCCGTGTCCCAGTGTCCCAGTGTCTCAGTGTCTCCGTGTCTCAGTGTCTCAGCGTCTCCGTGTCTCAGTGTCTCAGTGTCTCTGTGTCTCAGTGTCCCAGTGTCCCAGTGTCTCAGTGTCTCAGTGTCTCCGTGTCCCAGTGTCCCAGTGTCTCAGTGTCTCCGTGTCTCAGTGTCTCAGTGTCTCCGTGTCTCAGTGTCTCAGTGTCTCTGTGTCTCAGTGTCTCAGTGTCTCAGTGTCTCCGTGTCTCAGTGTCTCAGAGTCTCAGTGTCTCAGTGTCTCAGTGTCTCAGAGTCTCAGTGTCTCAGTGTCTCTGTGTCTCAGTGTCTCCGTGTCCCAGTGTCCCAGTGTCTCAGTGTCTCCGTGTCTCAGTGTCTCCGTGTCTCAGTGTCTCTGTGTCTCAGTGTCTCAGTGTCTCAGTGTCTCTGTGTCTCAGTGTCTCAGTGTCTCAGTGTCTCCGTGTCTCAGTGTCTCAGTGTCTCTGTGTCTCCGTGTCTCAGTGTCTCAGCGTCTCCGTGTCTCAGTGTCTCTGTGTCCCAGTGTCCCAGTGTCTCAGTGTCTCAGTGTCTCCGTGTCCCAGTGTCCCAGTGTCTCAGTGTCTCCGTGTCTCAGTGTCTCAGTGTCTCCGTGTCTCAGTGTCTCAGTGTCTCTGTGTCTCAGTGTCTCAGTGTCTCAGTGTCTCAGTGTCTCCGTGTCTCAGTGTCTCAGAGTCTCAGTGTCTCAGTGTCTCAGTGTCTCAGAGTCTCAGTGTCTCAGTGTCTCTGTGTCTCAGTGTCTCCGTGTCCCAGTGTCCCAGTGTCTCAGTGTCTCCGTGTCTCAGTGTCTCAGTGTCTCCGTGTCTCAGTGTCTCTGTGTCTCAGTGTCTCAGTGTCTCTGTGTCTCAGTGTCTCAGTGTCTCAGTGTCTCCGTGTCTCAGTGTCTCAGTGTCTCTGTGTCTCAGTGTCTCAGTGTCTCAGAGTCTCCGTGTCTCAGTGTCTCTGTGTCTCTGTGTCTCAGTAGTCTCTGTGTCTCAGTGTCTCAGTGTCTCAGTGTCTCAGTGTCTCAGTGTCTCAGAGTCTCTGTGTCTCTGTGTCTCTGTGTCTCAGTGTCTCAGTGTCTCAGTGTCTCAGTGTCTCAGAGTCTCAGTGTCTCTGTGTCTCAGTGTCTCAGTGTCTCTGTGTCTCCGTGTCTCAGTGTCTCAGTGTCTCCGTGTCTCAGTGTCTCTGTGTCTCAGTGTCTCAGTGTCTCAGTGTCTCAGTGTCTCAGTGTCTCAGTGTCTCCGTGTCTCAGTGTCTCAGTGTCTCCGTGTCTCAGTGTCTCAGCGTCTCCGTGTCTCAGTGTCTCAGTGTCTCTGTGTCTCAGTGTCCCAGTGTCCCAGTGTCTCAGTGTCTCAGTGTCTCCGTGTCCCAGTGTCCCAGTGTCTCAGTGTCTCCGTGTCTCAGTGTCTCAGTGTCTCAGAGTCTCCGTGTCTCAGTGTCTCTGTGTCTCTGTGTCTCAGTAGTCTCTGTGTCTCTGTGTCTCAGTGTCTCAGTGTCTCAGTGTCTCAGTGTCTCCGTGTCTCAGTGTCTCAGTGTCTCAGTGTCTCAGTGTCTCAGAGTCTCAGTGTCTCAGTGTCTCAGTGTCTCAGTGTCTCCGTGTCTCAGTGTCTCAGAGTCTCAGTGTCTCAGTGTCTCAGTGTCTGTGTCTCAGTGTCTCCGTGTCCCAGTGTCCCAGTGTCTCAGTGTCTCCGTGTCTCAGTGTCTCAGTGTCTCCGTGTCTCAGTGTCTCTGTGTCTCAGTGTCTCAGTGTCTCCGTGTCTCAGTGTCTCAGTGTCTCCGTGTCTCAGTGTCTCTGTGTCTCAGTGTCTCAGTGTCTCAGTGTCTCAGTGTCTCAGTAGTCTCAGTGTCTCAGTGTCTCAGTGTCTCAGTGTCTCTGTGTCTCTGTGTCTCTGTGTCTCAGTGTCTCAGTGTCTCCGTGTCTCAGTGTCTCCGTGTCTCAGTGTCTCTGTGTCTCAGTGTCTCAGAGTCTCAGTGTCTCAGTGTCTCTGTGTCTCAGTGTCTCCGTGTCCCAGTGTCCCAGTGTCTCAGTGTCTCCGTGTCTCAGTGTCTCAGCGTCTCCGTGTCTCAGTGTCTCAGTGTCTCTGTGTCTCAGTGTCCCAGTGTCCCAGTGTCTCAGTGTCTCAGTGTCTCCGTGTCCCAGTGTCCCAGTGTCTCAGTGTCTCCGTGTCTCAGTGTCTCAGTGTCTCCGTGTCTCAGTGTCTCTGTGTCTCAGTGTCTCAGTGTCTCAGTGTCTCCGTGTCTCAGTGTCTCAGAGTCTCAGTGTCTCAGTGTCTCAGTGTCTCAGAGTCTCAGTGTCTCAGTGTCTCTGTGTCTCAGTGTCTCCGTGTCCCAGTGTCCCAGTGTCTCAGTGTCTCCGTGTCTCAGTGTCTCAGTGTCTCCGTGTCTCAGTGTCTCTGTGTCTCAGTGTCTCAGTGTCTCAGTGTCTCTGTGTCTCAGTGTCTCAGTGTCTCAGTGTCTCCGTGTCTCAGTGTCTCAGTGTCTCTGTGTCTCCGTGTCTCAGTGTCTCAGCGTCTCCGTGTCTCAGTGTCTCTGTGTCTCAGTGTCCCAGTGTCCCAGTGTCTCAGTGTCTCAGTGTCTCCGTGTCCCAGTGTCCCAGTGTCTCAGTGTCTCCGTGTCTCAGTGTCTCAGTGTCTCCGTGTCTCAGTGTCTCAGTGTCTCTGTGTCTCAGTGTCTCAGTGTCTCAGTGTCTCAGTGTCTCCGTGTCTCAGTGTCTCAGAGTCTCAGTGTCTCAGTGTCTCAGTGTCTCAGAGTCTCAGTGTCTCAGTGTCTCTGTGTCTCAGTGTCTCCGTGTCCCAGTGTCCCAGTGTCTCAGTGTCTCCGTGTCTCAGTGTCTCAGTGTCTCCGTGTCTCAGTGTCTCTGTGTCTCAGTGTCTCAGTGTCTCTGTGTCTCAGTGTCTCAGTGTCTCAGTGTCTCCGTGTCTCAGTGTCTCAGTGTCTCTGTGTCTCAGTGTCTCAGTGTCTCAGAGTCTCCGTGTCTCAGTGTCTCTGTGTCTCTGTGTCTCAGTAGTCTCTGTGTCTCAGTGTCTCAGTGTCTCAGTGTCTCAGTGTCTCAGAGTCTCTGTGTCTCTGTGTCTCTGTGTCTCAGTGTCTCAGTGTCTCAGTGTCTCAGTGTCTCAGAGTCTCAGTGTCTCTGTGTCTCAGTGTCTCAGTGTCTCTGTGTCTCCGTGTCTCAGTGTCTCAGTGTCTCCGTGTCTCAGTGTCTCTGTGTCTCAGTGTCTCAGTGTCTCAGTGTCTCTGTGTCTCAGTTGTCTCAGTGTCTCAGTGTCTCCGTGTCTCAGTGTCTCAGTGTCTCCGTGTCTCAGTGTCTCAGCGTCTCCGTGTCTCAGTGTCTCAGTGTCTCTGTGTCTCAGTGTCCCAGTGTCCCAGTGTCTCAGTGTCTCAGTGTCTCCGTGTCCCAGTGTCCCAGTGTCTCAGTGTCTCCGTGTCTCAGTGTCTCAGTGTCTCAGAGTCTCCGTGTCTCAGTGTCTCTGTGTCTCTGTGTCTCAGTAGTCTCTGTGTCTCTGTGTCTCAGTGTCTCAGTGTCTCAGTGTCTCAGTGTCTCCGTGTCTCAGTGTCTCAGTGTCTCAGTGTCTCAGTGTCTCAGAGTCTCAGTGTCTCAGTGTCTCAGTGTCTCCGTGTCTCAGTGTCTCAGAGTCTCAGTGTCTCAGTGTCTCAGTGTCTCAGAGTCTCAGTGTCTCAGTGTCTCTGTGTCTCAGTGTCTCCGTGTCCCAGTGTCCCAGTGTCTCAGTGTCTCCGTGTCTCAGTGTCTCAGTGTCTCCGTGTCTCAGTGTCTCAGTGTCTCAGTGTCTCAGTGTCTCTGTGTCTCAGTGTCTCAGTGTCTCAGTGTCTCTGTGTCTCAGTGTCTCAGTGTCTCTGTGTCTCAGTGTCTCAGTGTCTCAGAGTCTCCGTGTCTCAGTGTCTCAGTGTCTCAGAGTCTCCGTGTCTCAGTGTCTCTGTGTCTCTGTGTCTCAGTAGTCTCTGTGTCTCTGTGTCTCAGTGTCTCAGTGTCTCAGTGTCTCAGTGTCTCCGTGTCTCAGTGTCTCAGTGTCTCAGTGTCTCAGTGTCTCAGAGTCTCTGTGTCTCTGTGTCTCAGTGTCTCAGTGTCTCAGTGTCTCAGTGTCTCAGTGTCTCAGTGTCTCTGTGTCTCAGTGTCTCCGTGTCTCAGTGTCTCTGTGTCTCTGTGTCTCTGTGTCTCTGTGTCTCAGTGTCTCAGTGTCTCTGTGTCTCAGTGTCTCCGTGTCTCAGTGTCTCAGTCTCCGTGTCTCAGTGTCTCAGTGTCTCAGTGTCTCTGTGTCTCAGTGTCTCAGAGTCCCAGTGTCTCAGTGTCTCTGTGTCTCAGTGTCTCCGTGTCCCAGTGTCCCAGTGTCTCAGTGTCTCCGTGTCTCAGTGTCTCAGCGTCTCCGTGTCTCAGTGTCTCAGTGTCTCTGTGTCTCAGTGTCCCAGTGTCCCAGTGTCTCAGTGTCTCTGTGTCTCCGTGTCCCAGTTTCCCGTGTCTCAGTGTCTCCGTGTCTCAGTGTCTCAGTGTCTCCGTGTCTCAGTGTCTCAGTGTCTCTGTGTCTCAGTGTCTCAGTGTCTCAGTGTCTCCGTGTCTCACTGTCTCAGAGTCTCAGTGTCTCAGTGTCTCAGTGTCTCGTGTCTCAGTGTCTCAGTGTCTCCGTGTCTCAGTGTCTCAGTGTCTCTGTGTCTCAGTGTCTCAGTGTCTCAGTGTCTCCGTGTCTCAGTGTCTCAGAGTCTCAGTGTCTCAGTGTCTCAGTGTCTCAGAGTCTCAGTGTCTCAGTGTCTCTGTGTCTCAGTGTCTCCGTGTCCCAGTGTCCCAGTGTCCGCCTCCAGTGTCTCAGTGTCCTCAGTGTCTCCGTGTCTCAGTGTCTCAGTGTCTCAGTGTCTCAGTGTCTCTGTGTCTCAGTGTCTCAGTGTCTCAGTGTCTCTGTGTCTCAGTGTCTCAGTGTCTCTGTGTCTCAGTGTCTCAGTGTCTCAGAGTCTCCGTGTCTCAGTGTCTCAGAGTCTCCGTGTCTCAGTGTCTCTGTGTCTCTGTGTCTCAGTAGTCTCTGTGTCTCTGTGTCTCAGTGTCTCAGTGTCTCCAGTGTCTCAGTGTCTCCGTGTCTCAGTGTCTCAGTGTCTCAGTGTCTCAGTGTCTCAGTGTCTCTGTGTCTCTGTGTCTCAGTGTCTCAGTGTCTCAGTGTCTCAGTGTCTCTGTGTCTCAGTGTCTCCGTGTCTCAGTGTCTCTGTGTCTCTGTGTCTCTGTGTCTCTGTGTCTCAGTGTCTCAGTGTCTCTGTGTCTCAGTGTCTCCGTGTCTCAGTGTCTCAGTGTCTCAGTGTCTCTGTGTCTCAGTGTCTCAGAGTCTCAGTGTCTCAGTGTCTCTGTGTCTCAGTGTCTCCGTGTCCCAGTGTCCCAGTGTCTCAGTGTCTCCGTGTCTCAGTGTCTCAGCGTCTCCGTGTCTCAGTGTCTCAGTGTCTCTGTGTCTCAGTGTCCCAGTGTCCCAGTGTCTCAGTGTCTCAGTGTCTCCGTGTCCCAGTGTCCCAGTGTCTCAGTGTCTCCGTGTCTCAGTGTCTCAGTGTCTCCGTGTCTCAGTGTCTCAGTGTCTCTGTGTCTCAGTGTCTCAGTGTCTCAGTGTCTGTCTCTGTGTCTCAGTGTCTCAGTGTCTCAGTGTCTCAGTGTCTCAGAGTCTCAGTGTCTCAGTGTCTCAGTGTCTCAGAGTCTCAGTGTCTCAGTGTCTCTGTGTCTCAGTGTCTCAGAGTCTCAGTGTCTCAGTGTCTCTGTGTCTCAGTGTCTCCGTGTCCCAGTGTCCCAGTGTCTCAGTGTCTCCGTGTCTCAGTGTCTCAGCGTCTCCGTATCTCAGTGTCTCAGTGTCTCTGTGTCTCAGTGTCCCAGTGTCCCAGTGTCTCAGTGTCTCAGTGTCTCCGTGTCCCAGTGTCCAGTGTCTCAGTGTCTCCGTGTCTCAGTGTCTCAGTGTCTCCGTGTCTCAGTGTCTCAGTGTCTCTGTGTCTCAGTGTCTCCGTGTCTCAGTGTCTCAGTGTCTCCGTGTCTCAGTGTCTCAGTGTCTCTGTGTCTCAGTGTCTCCGTGTCTCCGTGTCTCAGTGTCTCAGTGTCTCCGTGTCTCAGTGTCTCAGTGTCTCTGTGTCTCAGTGTCTCAGTGTCTCAGTGTCTCAGTGTCTCAGAGTCTCAGTGTCTCAGTGTCTCAGTGTCTCAGAGTCTCAGTGTCTCAGTGTCTCTGTGTCTCAGTGTCTCCGTGTCCCAGTGTCCCAGTGTCTCAGTGTCTCCGTGTCTCAGTGTCTCAGTGTCTCCGTGTCTCAGTGTCTCTGTGTCTCAGTGTCTCAGTGTCTCAGTGTCTCTGTGTCTCAGTGTCTCAGTGTCTCAGTGTCTCTGTGTCTCAGTGTCTCAGTGTCTCTGTGTCTCAGTGTCTCAGTGTCTCAGAGTCTCCGTGTCTCAGTGTCTCAGTGTCTCAGAGTCTCCGTGTCTCAGTGTCTCTGTGTCTCTGTGTCTCAGTAGTCTCTGTGTCTCTGTGTCTCAGTGTCTCAGTGTCTCAGTGTCTCAGAGTCTCAGTGTCTCTGTGTCTCTGTGTCTCAGTGTCTCAGTGTCTCAGTGTCTCAGTGTCTCAGAGTCTCCGTGTCTCAGTGTCTCAGTGTCTCAGTGTCTCAGTGTCTCAGTGTCTCCGTGTCTCAGTGTCTCAGTGTCTCCGTGTCTCAGTGTCTCAGTGTCTCTGTGTCTCAGTGTCTCAGTGTCTCAGTGTCTCAGTGTCTCAGAGTCTCAGTGTCTCTATGTCTCTGTGTCTCAGTGTCTCTGTGTCTCTGTGTCTCAGTGTCTCAGTGTCTCTGTGTCTCAGTGTCTCCGTGTCTCAGTGTCTCAGTGTCTCAGTGTCTCAGAGTCTCAGTGTCTCAGTGTCTCTGTGTCTCAGTGTCTCAGTGTCTCAGAGTCTCCGTGTCTCAGTGTCTCTGTGTCTCTGTGTCTCAGTAGTCTCTGTGTCTCTGTGTCTCAGTGTCTCAGTGTCTCAGTGTCTCAGAGTCTCAGTGTCTCTGTGTCTCTGTGTCTCAGTGTCTCAGTGTCTCAGTGTCTCAGTGTCTCAGAGTCTCCGTGTCTCAGTGTCTCAGTGTCTCAGTGTCTCAGTGTCTCAGTGTCTCCGTGTCTCAGTGTCTCAGTGTCTCCGTGTCTCAGTGTCTCAGTGTCTCTGTGTCTCAGTGTCTCAGTGTCTCAGTGTCTCAGTGTCTCAGAGTCTCAGTGTCTCTATGTCTCTGTGTCTCAGTGTCTCTGTGTCTCTGTGTCTCAGTGTCTCAGTGTCTCTGTGTCTCAGTGTCTCCGTGTCTCAGTGTCTCAGTGTCTCAGTGTCTCAGAGTCTCAGTGTCTCAGTGTCTCTGTGTCTCAGTGTCTCCGTGTCCCAGTGTCCCAGTGTCTCAGTGTCTCCGTGTCTCAGTGTCTCAGTGTCTCCGTGTCTCAGTGTCTCTGTGTCTCTGTGTCTCAGTGTCTCAGTGTCTCAGTGTCTCTGTGTCTCAGTGTCTCAGTGTCTCCGTGTCTCAGTATCTCCGTGTCTCAGTGTCTCAGTGTCTCAGTGTCTCAGAGTCTCCGTGTCTCAGTGTCTCTGTGTCTCTGTGTCTCAGTAGTCTCTGTGTCCTCAGTGTCTCAGTGTCTCAGTGTCTCAGTGTCTCAGTGTCTCAGAGTCTCAGTGTCTCTGTGTCTCAGTGTCTCCGTGTCTCAGTGTCTCAGTGTCTCAGTGTCTCAGTGTCTCAGTGTCTCAGAGTCTCAGTGTCTCCGTGTCCCAGTGTCCCAGTGTCTCAGTGTCTCCGTGTCTCCGTGTCTCAGTGTCTCAGTGTCTCCGTGTCTCAGTGTCTCAGTGTCTCTGTGTCTCAGTGTCTCAGTGTCTCCGTGTCTCAGTGTCTCAGTGTCTCAGTGTCTCAGTGTCTCAGAGTCTCAGTGTCTCTGTGTCTCTGTGTCTCAGTGTCTCCGTGTCTCAGAGTCTCCGTGTCTCAGTGTCTCTGTGTCTCTGTGTCTCAGTAGTCTCTGTGTCTCAGTGTCTCAGTGTCTCAGTGTCTCAGAGTCTCAGTGTCTCAGTGTCTCAGTGTCTCCGTGTCTCAGTGTCTCAGTGTCTCAGTGTCTCAGTGTCTCAGAGTCTCAGTGTCTCTGTGTCTCTGTGTCTCTGTGTCTCAGTGTCTCAGTTTCTCAGTGTCTCAGTGTCTCAGTGTCTCAGAGTCTCCGTGTCTCAGTGTCTCTGTGTCTCTGTGTCTCAGTAGTCTCTGTGTCTCAGTGTCTCAGTGTCTCAGTGTCTCAGAGTCTCAGTGTCTCAGAGTCTCAGTGTCTCTGTGTCTCTGTGTCTCAGTGTCTCTGTGTCTCTGTGTCTCAGTGTCTCAGTGTCTCTGTGTCTCAGTGTCTCCGTGTCTCAGTGTCTCAGTGTCTCAGTGTCTCAGAGTCTCAGTGTCTCAGTGTCTCTGTGTCTCAGTGTCTCCGTGTCCCAGTGTCCCAGTGTCTCAGTGTCTCCGTGTCTCAGTGTCTCAGTGTCTCCGTGTCTCAGTGTCTCAGTGTCTCTGTGTCTCAGTGTCTCAGAGTCTCAGTGTCTCTGTGTCTCTGTGTCTCAGTGTCCCAGTGTCTCAGTGTCTCAGTGTCTCAGTGTCTCAGAGTCTCAGTGTCTCTGTGTCTCTGTGTCTCAGTGTCCCAGTGTCTCAGTGTCTCAGTGTCTCAGTGTCTCTGTGTCTCAGTAGTCTCTGTGTCTCAGTGTCTCAGTGTCTCAGTGTCTCAGTGTCTCAGAGTCTCAGTGTCTCAGAGTCTCAGTGTCTCTGTGTCTCTGTGTCTCAGTGTCTCTGTGTCTCTGTGTCTCAGTGTCTCAGTGTCTCTGTGTCTCAGTGTCTCAGTGTCTCAGTGTCTCTGTGTCTCAGTGTCTCAGAGTCTCAGTGTCTCAGTGTCTCTGTGTCTCAGTGTCTCCGTGTCCAGTGTCCCAGTGTCTCAGTGTCTCCGTGTCTCAGTGTCTCAGTGTCTCCGTGTCTCAGTGTCTCAGTGTCTCTGTGTCTCAGTGTCTCAGAGTCTCAGTGTCTCTGTGTCTCTGTGTCTCAGTGTCCAGTGTCTCAGTGTCTCAGTGTCTCAGTGTCTCAGAGTCTCAGTGTCTCTGTGTCTGTGTGTCTCAGTGTCCCAGTGTCTCAGTGTCTCAGTGTCTCAGTGTCTCTGTGTCTCAGTAGTCTCTGTGTCTCAGTGTCTCAGTGTCTCAGTGTCTCAGTGTCTCAGAGTCTCTGTGTCTCTGTGTCTCAGTGTCTCTGTGTCTCTGTGTCTCAGTGTCTCTGTGTCTCAGTGTCTCCGTGTCTCAGTGTCTCAGTGTCTCCGTGTCTCAGTGTCTCAGTGTCTCTGTGTCTCAGTGTCTCAGAGTCTCAGTGTCTCTGTGTCTCTGTGTCTCAGTGTCTCAGTGTCTCAGTGTCTCAGTGTCTCTGTGTCTCAGTAGTCTCTGTGTCTCAGTGTCTCAGTGTCTCAGTGTCTCAGTGTCTCAGAGTCTCAGTGTCTCTGTGTCTCTGTGTCTCTGTGTCTCATTGTCTCCGTGTCTCAGTGTCTCAGTGTCTCTGTGTCTCAGTAGTCTCTGTGTCTCAGTGTCTCAGTGTCTCAGTGTCTCAGTGTCTCAGTGTCTCAGAGTCTCAGTGTCTCTGTGTCTCTGTGTCTCTGTGTCTCAGTGTCTCCGTGTCTCAGTGTCTCAGTGTCTCTGTGTCTCAGTGTCTCTGAGTCTCAGTGTCTCCGTGTCTCAGTGTCTCCGTGTCTCAGTGTCTCAGTGTCTCTGTGTCTCAGTGTCTCAGAGTCTCAGTGTCTCTGTGTCTCTGTGTCTCAGTGTCTCCGTGTCTCAGTGTCTCTGTGTCTCAGTGTCTCAGTGTCTCAGTGTCTCAGTGTCTCAGAGTCTCAGTGTCTCTGTGTCTCTGTGTCTCAGTGTCTCTGTGTCTCAGTGTCTCAGTGTCTCTGTGTCTCAGTGTCTCCGTGTCTCAGTGTCTCTGTGTCTCAGTGTCTCAGAGTCTCAGTGTCTCAGTGTCTCTGTGTCTCAGTGTCTCCGTGTCTCAGTGTCCCAGTGTCTCAGTGTCTCCGTGTCTCAGTGTCTCAGTGTCTCAGAGTCTCAGTGTCTCTGTGTCTCTGTGTCTCAGTGTCTCCCTGTCTCAGTGTCTCAGTGTCTCAGTGTCTCTTTGTCTCTCTGTCTCAGAGTCTCAGTGTCTCTGTGTCTCAGTGTCTCCGTGTCTCCGTGTCTCAGTGTCTCTGTGTCTCAGTAGTCTCTGTGTCTCAGTGTCTCAGTGTCTCAGTGTCTCAGAGTCTCAGTGTCTCTGTGTCTCTGTGTCTCAGTGTCTCTGTGTCTCAGTGTCTCTGTGTCTCAGTGTCTCCGTGTCTCAGTGTCTCAGTGTCTCTGTGTCTCAGTGTCTCAGTGTCTCAGAGTCTCAGTGTCTCAGTGTCTCTGTGTCTCAGTGTCTCCGTGTCTCAGTGTCTCTGTGTCTCAGTGTCTCAGAGTCTCAGTGTCTCTGTGTCTCTGTGTCTCAGTGTCCCAGTGTCTCAGTGTCTCAGTGTCTCAGTGTCTCTGTGTCTCAGTGTCTCAGAGTCTCAGTGTCTCAGTGTCTCAGAGTCTCAGTGTCTCTGTGTCTCTGTGTCTCAGTGTCTCAGTGTCTCAGTGTCTCTGTGTCTCAGTGTCTCCGTGTCTCAGTGTCTCAGTGTCTCTGTGTCTCAGTGTCTCAGTGTCTCAGAGTCTCAGTGTCTCAGTGTCTCTGTGTCTCAGTGTCTCCGTGTCTCAGTGTCTCTGTGTCTCAGTGTCTCAGAGTCTCAGTGTCTCTGTGTCTCTGTGTCTCAGTGTCCCAGTGTCTCAGTGTCTCAGTGTCTCAGTGTCTCAGTGTCTCTGTGTCTCAGTAGTCTCTGTGTCTCAGTGTCTCAGAGTCTCAGTGTCTCTGTGTCTCGGTGTCTCAGTGTCCCAGTGTCTCAGTGTCTCCGTGTCTCAGTGTCTCAGTGTCTCAGTGTCTCAGTGTCTCAGAGTCTCAGTGTCTCTGTGTCTCTGTGTCTCAGTGTCCCAGTGTCTCAGTGTCTCAGTGTCTCAGTGTCTCTGTGTCTCAGTGTCTCTGTGTCTCAGTGTCTCAGTGTCTCAGAGTCTCAGTGTCTCTGTGTCTCTGTGTCTCAGTGTCTCAGTGTCTCAGTGTCTCTGTGTCTCAGTGTCTCCGTGTCTCAGTGTCTCAGTGTCTCTGTGTCTCAGTGTCTCAGTGTCTCAGAGTCTCAGTGTCTCAGTGTCTCTGTGTCTCAGTGTCTCCGTGTCTCAGTGTCTCTGTGTCTCAGTGTCTCAGAGTCTCAGTGTCTCTGTGTCTCTGTGTCTCAGTGTCCCAGTGTCTCAGTGTCTCAGTGTCTCAGTGTCTCTGTGTCTCAGTAGTCTCTGTGTCTCAGTGTCTCAGAGTCTCAGTGTCTCTGTGTCTCGGTGTCTCAGTGTCCCAGTGTCTCAGTGTCTCCGTGTCTCAGTGTCTCAGTGTCTCAGTGTCTCAGAGTCTCAGTGTCTCCGTGTCTCAGTGTCTCAGTGTCTCAGTGTCTCAGTGTCTCAGTGTCTCAGAGTCTCAGTGTCTCTGTGTCTCTGTGTCTCAGTGTCTCTGTGTCTCAGTGTCTCAGTGTCTCTGTGTCTCAGTGTCTCCGTGCCTCAGTGTCTCAGTGTCTCTGTGTCTCAGTGTCTCAGAGTCTCAGTGTCTCAGTGTCTCTGTGTCTCAGTGTCTCCGTGTCTCAGTGTCTCTGTGTCTCAGTGTCTCAGAGTCTCAGTGTCTCTGTGTCTCTGTGTCTCAGTGTCTCAGTGTCTCAGTGTCTCTGTGTCTCAGTGTCTCTGTGTCTCAGTAGTCTCAGTGTCTCAGAGTCTCAGTGTCTCTGTGTCTCTGTGTCTCAGTGTCCCAGTGTCTCAGTGTCTCAGTGTCTCAGTGTCTCAGTGTCTCAGTGTCTCAGAGTCTCAGTGTCTCTGTGTCTCTGTGTCTCTGTGTCTCAGTGTCTCTGTGTCTCAGTGTCTCAGTGTCTCTGTGTCTCAGTGTCTCCGTGTCTCAGTGTCTCAGTGTCTCTGTGTCTCAGTGTCTCAGAGTCTCAGTGTCCCAGTGTCTCAGTGTCTCCGTGTCTCAGTGTCTCAGTGTCTCTGTGTCTCAGTGTCTCAGAGTCTCAGTGTCTCAGTGTCTCAGTGTCTCAGTGTCTCTGTTTCTCAGTGTCTCAGAGTCTCAGTGTCTCTGTGTCTCTGTGTCTCAGTGTCCCAGTGTCTCAGTGTCTCCGTGTCTCAGTGTCTCAGTGTCTCTGTGTCTCAGTGTCTCAGAGTCTCAGTGTCTCTGTGTCTCTGTGTCTCAGTGTCTCAGTGTCTCAGTGTCTCAGTGTCTCAGAGTCTCAGTGTCTCTGTGTCTCTGTGTCTCAGTGTCTCTGTGTCTCAGTGTCTCAGTGTCTCTGTGTCTCAGTGTCTCCGTGTCTCAGTGTCTCAGTGTCTCTGTGTCTCAGTGTCTCAGAGTCTCAGTGTCTCAGTGTCTCCGTGTCTCAGTGTCTCAGTGTCTCTGTGTCTCAGTGTCTCAGAGTCTCAGTGTCTCTGTGTCTCTGTGTCTCAGTGTCTCAGTGTCTCAGTGTCTCAGTGTCTCAGAGTCTCAGTGTCTCTGTGTCTCTGTGTCTCAGTGTCTCTGTGTCTCAGTGTCTCAGTGTCTCTGTGTCTCAGTGTCTCCGTGTCTCAGTGTCTCAGTGTCTCTGTGTCTCAGTGTCTCAGAGTCTCAGTGTCTCAGTGTCTCTGTGTCTCAGTGTCTCCGTGTCTCAGTGTCTCTGTGTCTCAGTGTCTCAGAGTCTCAGTGTCTCTGTGTCTCTGTGTCTCAGTGTCCCAGTGTCTCAGTGTCTCAGTGTCTCAGTGTCTCTGTGTCTCAGTGTCTCTGTGTCTCAGTAGTCTCAGTGTCTCAGAGTCTCAGAGTCTCAGTGTCTCTGTGTCTCTGTGTCTCAGTGTCCCAGTGTCTCAGTGTCTCCGTGTCCTCAGTGTCTCAGTGTCTCAGTGTCTCAGTGTCTCAGAGTCTCAGTGTCTCTGTGTCTCTGTGTCTCTGTGTCTCAGTGTCTCAGTGTCTCTGTGTCTCAGTGTCTCAGTGTCTCTGTGTCTCAGTGTCTCCGTGTCTCAGTGTCTCAGTGTCTCTGTGTCTCAGTGTCTCAGAGTCTCAGTGTCCCAGTGTCTCAGTGTCTCCGTGTCTCAGTGTCTCAGTGTCTCTGTGTCTCAGTGTCTCAGAGTCTCAGTGTCTCAGTGTCTCAGTGTCTCCGTGTCTCAGTGTCTCTGTTTCTCAGTGTCTCAGAGTCTCAGTGTCTCTGTGTCTCTGTGTCTCAGTGTCCCAGTGTCTCAGTGTCTCCGTGTCTCAGTGTCTCAGTGTCTCTGTGTGTCAGTGTCTCAGAGTCTCAGTGTCTCTGTGTCTCTGTGTCTCAGTGTCTCCGTGTCTCAGTGTCTCTGTGTCTCAGTGTCTCAGTGTCTCAGTGTCTCAGTGTCTCAGTGTCTCAGAGTCTCAGTGTCTCTGTGTCTCTGTGTCTCAGTGTCTCTGTGTCTCAGTGTCTCAGTGTCTCTGTGTCTCAGTGTCTCCGTGTCTCAGTGTCTCAGTGTCTCTGTGTCTCAGTGTCTCAGAGTCTCAGTGTCTCAGTGTCTCTGTGTCTCAGTGTCTCCGTGTCTCAGTGTCCAGTGTCTCAGTGTCTCCGTGTCTCAGTGTCTCAGTGTCTCAGAGTCTCAGTGTCTCTGTGTCTCTGTGTCTCAGTGTCTCCGTGTCTCAGTGTCTCAGTGTCTCAGTGTCTCTTTGTCTCTCTGTCTCAGAGTCTCAGTGTCTCTGTGTCTCAGTGTCTCCGTGTCTCCGTGTCTCAGTGTCTCTGTGTCTCAGTAGTCTCAGTGTCTCAGTGTCTCAGTGTCTCAGTGTCTCAGAGTCTCAGAGTCTCAGTGTCTCAGTGTCTCAGTGTCTCTGTGTCTCAGTGTCTCCGTGTCTCAGTGTCTCAGTGTCTCTGTGTCTCAGTGTCTCAGTGTCTCAGAGTCTCAGTGTCTCAGTGTCTCTGTGTCTCAGTGTCTCCGTGTCTCAGTGTCTCTGTGTCTCAGTGTCTCAGAGTCTCAGTGTCTCTGTGTCTCTGTGTCTCAGTGTCCCAGTGTCTCAGTGTCTCAGTGTCTCAGTGTCTCAGTGTCTCTGTGTCTCAGTAGTCTCTGTGTCTCAGTGTCTCAGAGTCTCAGTGTCTCTGTGTCTCGGTGTCTCAGTGTCCCAGTGTCTCAGTGTCTCCGTGTCTCAGTGTCTCAGTGTCTCAGTGTCTCAGTGTCTCAGAGTCTCAGTGTCTCTGTGTCTCTGTGTCTCAGTGTCCCAGTGTCTCAGTGTCTCAGTGTCTCAGTGTCTCTGTGTCTCAGTGTCTCTGTGTCTCAGTGTCTCAGTGTCTCAGAGTCTCAGTGTCTCAGTGTCTCTGTGTCTCAGTGTCTCAGTGTCTCAGTGTCTCAGTGTCTCAGTGTCTCGTGTCTCAGTGTCTCAGTGTCTCTGTGTCTCAGTGTCTCAGTGTCTCAATGTCTCAGTGTCTCAGTGTCTCAGTGTCTCCGTGGTCTCAGTGTCTCTGTGTCTCAGTGTCTCAGAGTCTCAGTGTCTCTGTGTCTCTGTGTCTCAGTGTCCCAGTGTCTCAGTGTCTCAGTGTCTCAGTGTCTCTGTGTCTCAGTAGTCTCAGTGTCT